>NC_046295.1:43989401-44251901 GCF_004115265.2 Rhinolophus ferrumequinum | reverse complement strand
CAGAGCCCTCTGTGACTTGTTCACTACTGGGCCTGTGATTCTGTGAGCTCTCAGATAGGGAAACCCACACATCACAGACGCCTGGGGAGTGACGCAGGCTCTCATTTCTGCTGAAGGAAATGAATTCAGAAAGAAAATGATAATCTGCAGGGAGTAACACCCACACAGTTATCACTCAAATGATCCCAAAAGGCTCTGAACCTGATTGGAGTGGTGCTTCATAAACTTCCTTTCAAGGGGTTTCTTTGTCATCTTAGTAATTATGAAATACTTTTACAGTCTGATTAAATATGTTCGATCCCTGTTCAATTTTATACTTATTTTTAAACTATACCCATTGTTTCTAATTCTCTCTTGCCCTCCTTCCCTCCCTCTCTGCCTATGCATCTTTAATTTCATAGATTTTCCCCTTTTTTCTCCCTCCCACCTCCTTCTTCTCACACCCCCACCCCAAATGTCAATAATATTCTGGGATCATTTCTAGGAGACCTCTTCATTCATGGTGTACTTTTCCTGGTCTTCTGGCAGTTTCAGATCAGTACAATGGCTACAGGCCTGGCTAGTTTCCTTGCTCATTCAATCATTCAATCATTCATTTATTCACCTTATTAATAGCTACTGAACATCTGCTATGTACACAGCAGCGCTCTGGGTACTGAGCATTCAGCAGTGAACAGATCAGGCCAGGTCTCTGCTTACGGAACTAACCTTCTGATGGGTAAAGATGAGTGCCCTCTGGATAAATTGTAAAATACGTAAAGGGAATTAGTAAAGTTTTCCATTGGGGCCCTCTCACTACCCTCTTTCCACAACTGTTTTTTTTGTCCTTTGTTGCTTTCTTTACTCTGCCCACTGGCAAAACCTCTCCCTACCTGGCTTTGCCACCTGGTCTTTAGTAGGGTCTCCTAGTCAAGCATGCCCACACCACGTTGGACCTAAACCGTCCCCCTCAAATCAAGTCAATCTATCTTGTATCTCAGCACCTCTTAAATTAGGATATGTGTTCAGTATACTAGGAATTTGAAAAACCACAGGAAATATTCATTTCTTCTTCCTGGAGCATAAAGTCCATTGGATGATGACTAGCGATATAGTAGAACATAGACCATAAAATTAACATAAAAATGTTAGATATGACAAAGAAAAAGAGACATCCTGTGGTTGGCTGCTTTAAACTATGCCCTAGAGTCCTCAAGAGCAGTGAGAGTGAGACAAATTGGAGCAGAAAGAGAAATCAAGACTGAGACAGGGGTGCACTGGGGAGCAGGGAGGTACTCATTTGCTCTCCAGGAGGATTATGGCAGGAAACCCATAAGAACCACGCTGTTTGCCGGTTCCATAGGGCCTGGTTCCCCAGCCTTATGGTTGTGCTGCTTTCCTGCTGAAAGCCCTCCAAAAACTTTCCAGAAAACCACCCCAACCTGCTCTGCAGATCTGTCTTTACCCACCTCTCAGAACAAATGTACTAATGTTTCCCACTCCGTGTCTTTTTCTTCAACCACTGGGGCCTTCTTTTTTTCCTAAATGTAACTATCTTGTTCCCACCTTTGAGTTTTTACAGGAGCTGCTGCTGTGTTTTCTCACAATGCTCCCCATCCCACCCCATTCTCACCCACATTGCCTTCACAGGGTTAGAAGCTTCTTTCCTTCTTGTCATTCACCTTTTGTTTAGATGACATCTTTTCAGAGACATGTGATAACGTTTATTTGAAGGTTCCTTCCAGTCAACTGCTTAAATAGCTCCCTGCTTTAATTCCCCTTATAGCACTTATCACTATCTAAAAGGATCTTATTTTCGTATTTCTGAATTTAATGTCTATCTTGCCCAACCTAGATTACAAGTCCCATGAAAGCAGAGACTTTGCCTGTCTTATTTCTTGACACATGCATTCCCCAAAGTGTCTGGGATAAAGTAGGCACTCCATTAATATTTGTTTTGTCATTAAAGGTTAAGGTAACACATTGCATGTGCCTTTCTGGAGAGAAAAAGAGAGGAATGGTATAAAAAAGAGGAAAAATATGATACAAATGAAGATTCATCTCTCTCACTTTAGAGTTTGCCATGGAACTACATCAACATAGCTGTTTGTATGGGCAACTGACCAGACCTACTAATTCCCAAGAATGGTTCATTTATTGTCAGTCAGCTTTTTAATTTAGATTTATTGCTCTAGACATTGTGTCAGGCACTGAACCCAGAGATGAATGCTACATTATTTATATCTTTGAGAAAGTGGGGGGAAAGTTACTAACGGTCTGGAAAGTGCTTTGATGGAGGTGTGTACAAATTATTTTGAGCAGAAGCAGGGCTGGCTAAGCCTCGTTTAGAAGAGTTTCAGAAACAACACTAACATATGTTCTGGATTTGGGACGATAAGAGAAATTTTACAAACAGATATAAACGGACAGTTCAGTCTAGTTAGAGGGGCAAGAACATGTGCAACAAAGTAAAATTGTAAGTGGCGCTTCTTTTACAATCGGGAAAAATGACTATTTCCCACATGGTGGAAAGCCAGGGAGGAAGATAAAAACGTGGTGGGAGATGGTTCTGTGAAACTACAACCATCTTGTACAGCAAACTACAAGATCTGGACAGTTTTGTGGCCACTGAGGTGTCATGGGGTGGTTTTAAGGGCAACGGTGACAAGATCAGATCCGTGTTTTAAAAAGGCAAGTGGAGGCAGTGTGAAGAATGTTTGTCCTGTAGCCATGGCAATAGACCCAAGCCTGCAGGCAAGAGGTGATCAAGGCAGTACACTGGGATGGAGAGAAGCCAACCCAGAGGCAGAGGTGACAAGACTCACTTACTGCTTAGCTGTGTGTGGTGCAGAAGTGAGAGAAGTGCTGGACAAATGGGGAAATTGTCACAGTGGTCATGGCAGGAACAGACTAGGAACACAAGAGAGAGAGCAGTTTGAAGGGAATTCTCTCAAATGCCGTAACACAGTCAAATGCACGACCCATCCCAGCAGCTCTGGCATTTTATTAGTTGCTAAAGACCTCCTAAGCTTTAGCCAGTGGGTATTTAAAGGCTGAGATAGAAAGCATCATGACAGGCCAGCAGGGTAAATATTTTTAAGACAGGGTGTCTGTCCCAGAACCCCCACCAGTCACCCACAAAGGCTGCTGCCTTCCTTAACTGGACATGGGCCAAGCCTGTTGCCAGCCACCACTAACACCCCCCATATCCCCATTGTCATACATTATAAGTTATTTCAATCGATCTAACGTAATGCGACCACTTTGCAATTCCATTATGATTCACTCTCAAGTTTAAAAGCTGTAGTCAAACCTCAGGGAAGGACAGGCATTAAGGAAGTGTGGCTACATCCTTTGGAATTCCACATGCTTCCCTGACAGCCAAACCAACCTTCTGAGCGTTCCTCTTAGAGGGTATTTGCCAATCTCTTTCTCCAAGAGTATTAGTAAAAATCTATAGCTCTGGTTGGATACCAAACGCAGCTGCCACATTCCGTGTTGGTGCCAGCAAGTTACTTCACAGAGACAGACAGCTTTCTGAGGTTGCTTTATTTCTTGTCAGCCTTTTAAATCTCACTCCAACAGAAATCTTCTGTATTTAAGCTGGTGGCCACAAAACCAGAATGTGTCCTCTGGTCAAACGTGCCTTTTATATGTCACACCGCGTTTCTTTTCCTTCTCCCTGATTTTTCTTTAAGATGGAAAAAAATGCAGTTGGCTTTTCCTGATACTGCTTTCATTACGGTCACAAACATCCTAACAGAAGCATATCTGTTCACATTGAGACTCCTTGTGCCCAGAGAAATGCCATTCACAATTCAATAACTGTATCGGCCTTATCGCCTTAGAATACAGGCTTCCTTAGTTAAATTTTCTGTGAGGCCACTGACACTTTGTCAGAGTTTGGTTAGTAAAATGAACCAATATGTCTTTTTTTTTTTTTTCCCCAACAATGCTTTGTGTAGTCCAATTCTCAGCCTGTCTGGAGTAATGTTTGCACGGTTTTGAAAGAAGAGCCTAGAGCATTCTTCTTTAGCCCAGCACCTTCTTCTACCACCATATTGAAACTGAAGGTTGTGGGTTTCCAGATCAAAGCTCTGAATTGGCATGAAGCCTAGCTAATTACTCAGCTGGCACTGAGCCCCTTGGGAGATCAGATAGGGCTTCCTCACCTTCAATACAGCTCAGAAATGGGGAATTAAATACTGGATAAGGAACTGAGAGGAATCTTTTACTGCAGACAGAGTTGAACAGAAATATCTGTTGGAGGACAAGGGCCGCTTGGCACCATATCTGAGGCTCACAAATGACAAAGCAGATGTGAAATGCTTGGGGCAAATGGATTGAGAAAGACCTGAGGGACCTTTCCCATAACGCTAAACCTCCCTGAGAGAGGGGATAGTGCAGCAAATGGAGAAAACTTCCTCTAGCCAGAAAACAAGCAAATCAAAATATGCACAACTTTTGTGTTTGAGTCATAATACTTCTTGAAAAATCATTTTTTGAAAGCATATCTATAAATACTTTGGCTATTCCTTAAAGAGAAACTCTCCAATAGTTAATTAAACAAATATCTGTTCACATTCACCAATGAGTAACACGTTGTGTTAAGTGCCATGAGGTCTCAAATATCAACAAGTCATGGTCCTTGCCCATTAGAGCTTCACAGCCTGAGGATACAGACAGCCACACCATTAGAAAAATACATACAGTGGTCACTGGAAGAAAAATACTTGGTAAAAATATGTGAAGGCTGAAAGGATCTAGGTGTCACAGAAGAGGAGAGATTTGCTATGAGTTTTGACTGATAACTTGAACTTCAGCCGACAAGGGAGGGAAATGGAAGACAATTGTAGATGGTGGGAGGAGGGGACAGTAAAAGCAAAAGGAAGTATTTGAGAAAATTCAGGGCATGTTGAAGGAACAGTAGAATTGGTATAAGGAATGCTTGACTGAACCCTGTGGAGGGGTGGAAAATGGGAAAGAGAAAGGAAGGCCCACTTGAAAATCTGTGAGTTTGAGGATTTCTTTTGTACGCAGTAAGGAGCCATTGAGTGGCTGTGGGGAAGGGAAAGGTATGACCAGATCCCAGCAGTAAAATGACAGTAAGAAGCAGTGTGTATGTTGGATTGGAGTGTTTAGGTACCAGAGAGTGTCTGGTTATGGGACTATTATAATATTACAGACACAGGGAAGGCAAATCTGAAGGTAACAAGATAGAGGGAAACGGTGAAGGATATGTGTGGTAGGCTAAATAATGGCCCTCCAGAGATGTCCTAATCCCCAGAGCCTGTGTATATGTTACCTTACATAGAAAATGGGGCTTTGTAGATGTGACTAAGGATCTTAAGATGAGTGGCCCAATCTAATCACAAAAGTCTTTATATGATGGAAGAAGAAAGATCAGAGTAAGAGAGAAAATGTAAGTGTGGAAGCAGAGATCAAAGAGTAAAGATGCTACCCTGTTGGCTCTGAAGACGGAAGAAGGGCCAAGAGCCAAGGAATGCCGGTGTCCTCTAAAAGCTAGAAAAGACCAAGAAACAGGTCTCCCCTAGAACCTTCAGAAGGAATCAGTCTTGTTGACACCTTGATTTCAACCCAATGAGAGCCAATGTGGACTTTTGACCTCTAGAACTATAAGATAATAATTTTGTGTTGTTTTAATCCACAAAGTTTGTGATAATATGTTATAGTAGCAATAGGAAATTAATACAATGAAAGATACATTTCACAGTTGGTATTGATAGTATATACCAACTGATGAGATATGGAGAATAAGAAGAATGAAAAATTGGAAGTGGCTTAGTAAAATCATCCATAAGATTAGTTAACCACTAACAGAAAGAAAAGTTGAACAAAAAAGAGCGTGGTGAAAGAGAATGAAATTTGCAGGGAAAGAGGATAGAAAAAAGAGAGCTTAGAATAGAACCTTGGAAAAGGGTACATCATCCTTTAGAATTAGAATGACAGATGTCCCACAGGAGGGGAGGAAGGGGAACTAATGTCCTGACTCACTCTGTGCCTAACACTATGCTAAGAAACTCACATTATTCATCTTATTAAGGAGCTTATAATTAATCATTTCTTGGTCTTATAAAAACTTATTCCAGGACCACTCACAGCTGAATTTTAGGTACATTCCTCTGCATTTTATGTGTCCCTTTTCTGGAATACCTGTTCTGTTTCTGGAATACCTGTTCTTGTACGTATGTAACTTAGATTTCAATTTCCCCTTTTTTCTTTCCCTCAAGTTCACCAGAAAGAACCCACCACAAGCCATTTGACATTTCTATTTAAACCCATCTGCTCTCCAAACTCTCCACTATGCTCAGCCACTATCGCCAGGTGCCGCTCTCCTGGTACCTGTTCCCACCTCCTTTGATGTCCCCATAGGAATTTCCAATTTATCACCGTTTTGTTAAGTAAACAAGTGTGTGCACGTGCGTGCAAGCGCACACACACACACACACACACACACACACACACACACACACACACACCACTTTAGAGAGCTGGGCATCAGTGGACAGTCAGGCCCTGGCCTCTCTGCCTCATTTCCAAGTAGCTTTTCAAAGAACTTTCCAAACCAAGCCCTTCCCTTCCTGTAATGAGGTATAGGAGAGTAACATTTCCCCCTTAGTATTACATGTGTATTTGTGATACACAACTTTAAATTTTTGTGGAACAAGCTAAAGTGCAAATAAATAAATACCCTTCTTGCCTTGACAAGTCAGTGACCAGAGTTTCCAAGTGCCTCTTAAGGCAGAAATCTGTTTGTCCAGTTATCAGAAGACATTCAACCCATTTCTTTCCCTTCTGTTAGAAATGCAATTGAGTAAATCACAGAAACAGCATTCTAAAACTGAATATAATAAGTTACTTGTTCACATCTTCAAGAACTTTCCTTCCAAATTGTACCCAACTTTCTAAACTGGCTTAGCAACAATCTTTCTTGTGGTGGACTCAACTGGGAGCAGCTGCCTGATCCAGCTGGCTCTATAGGTGCAGTGACAAGAGCCGGTGAGCTATTCAGGGACCCATGAAAATGCTGGAGACCTTTAAAAACTGTCTTGCTTCTAAAATACAAAAGGAAAACTGAAATTCAAAATTCAAAAATAAATGTTTCATTGAATGCATATAAAAATTGCTCCTCTGATGAACCAATCATTAAACTTTAATCTTTGAAAAATTTTCCCACAACTTGTAAACAATCAGGAGCATATATTTTCTCACTTAGCAAGAATTTTGAATGCAAAATGATTTTAAAAAAACCAAAGCCAATCATAAAGTAAATGAGTTACTTGATGTCAAATAATTTTGGAACTCAATTATAAAAATCTTGTCACTTTATTTACAAAATTTGTATTTCATTTTGGATATGGGTATATAATAATGTTTGACACTCTGTGGTATGAAAACTCCAAAAATAAAAATCCCTTAAGGTTTATGAAGACTTAAAATGGCCCTAACTGCAAGTATTCTATGAAAGATCCCTCTGCCTTCAACCTCTGATGATGTCCGTAAGGGCTGCTCCCCGTTTACTCACTCAGACTTGTCTATGCCTTACTAAAAACTCTTGGACTTGTTGCTTGCCCTCTGTGTGCTCCCAAGAAAGTATCTCTTCAGACATCTATTCAGCCTTGTACTGATCTTCTGAGGCATCTTGAACTCTCTTTTGAAAGCTGCCTGAGATAGGTATCCAGCTGTATTCTGGACCCTTTAGAAGCACCTGACAAAGCCACAGTAGCTACAGTGGAGTTCTAGAATCATTCTCATGTTGCTTCCTCTCTCAGTCTAAGGGTGTATTCTGTGCTGACTCATTCCCTGTCTACCTACCCAGGTCCCAAAGAATACCCAAAATGCTGTTCGCCAAAGGCCAAGAGTTCTAGTCAGTTTATTGTTATTTTAGAATAATCAAATAATAAAGGCTTATCTCCCATATTTAGAGTATTTCCACCTGACATTCGAGTTTTCTACATCAGTTGTAACAGAGACCCTATGGGTAAATACCTTCTTTATGAAATTTGAGAACCAGAAGTTAGGAGCTGCAGAACTATACTAGGAAATCTTTCCACCATTCAGATACTTCAGTAGATGACTGAGATAATATGCCAGGGCCACTGAACTGATACCCCATGCAGAAAACTTCAAGTACATCTTACAGTGAGCCAAGGATATGCACTGACAGCACCAGGTCCCAAAAGAGACCATCCACGTAGGTGACCCCATCTGGCGCGTAGTCAATCATGCCCACATCATTTATTCATATTAGAAGTTGGAGAACTGGTACCTGGACCTCTTCAAATGGAGAGAGGTTATCAACCTTTTCCCTTTAGAATCAAATTTCCTCTTCTGTCTGGTTTTCTAAATGTCTCTCCCAGACCCAGGTTCCAACAGTGTGGCCCAAATGGAACTGAGAAGGTGGAATATTTAACCAGGTAGTGCTGAGTGCCAAGTGGTATTTGAACCAGCTGGGTCAGCCCCTAGAAAAAAGCCAGCCGTCAGGCAGCATCATGATAACCCATCTCCTATACTAAGAATAATCCTGAGAGGGTTATGCTTTCCACAAGAAACTCCGAGGAAATTCCTGTTCTTTAAACACACACACACACACACACACACACACACACACACACACACGCACACACTGAGAGAGAGAGACACCCAGGATTCAGTAAGTCTACACCCTCACTCCATCACTTAGCTTTTGGAGAGTATAATCACTAAATGACCCTAATTATATTAAAACTTTCCGTTGGCTAAGAGCATACAGGAGAGTGAAATGTAAATGGACCCATTATCATGTCCAGTTTCAAACCTGCTTGGACTTTTACACAGCACTCTAAGGCCACAGAAGTGTACACTTCAGATTTCTGAACAGTCCTTTGTCCATCCCAGGGCCTTCATAACTAAAGCACTAAGTATGCCAGCTCCCGTTCAAGGCATCCTGGCACCCAGAAATGCATTTTACCTGGTGTTTCTTGGTGTGCTTTTCAGCCTTCCTGAAGCAGCCTTAGTTTTTGTTGCTGCCTTCCTCAAGCACGTGGAAGAGGCAACGCTCCGGCACAGCAGCCTGGGATCCCCCACCTGCGTGTCTGACACCATAATACCATAATCACTCTCCTGCACTGGCTTCTGTGAAGTGGCTGGTGGGTCTCACAACCCCATCTCTTTCTCTCCCCTTCCAGATATCTATTTCGCCACATCACAAACAGCAGAGCCTTTTCCCTTCTAAATCAATCTTCATTTTCATAACCTACTCCACATTCTTGAGGTTGTTAACAAATGTCTGTTTTTCTCAGAGAGTTCGTGTTACACCTAAGATCTTCCAGGCTCTTAAAACATGGATTATTTGTTCACTGATTCAATGGTGGAGCACCTACTATCTGGGTCGAGTAGAGAGTTTGCCTTCGAATTCTCGCCTGGACTTTCAGTCTCTGGAGTGACTGAGTTAGCGGACTTCAGGTGTCATCGTTTTCATGCAGAATTCCTAAGCTAGAGAATTAAGTTGACTGTGGCAACGGAAGAAAGAGTTGCTCTCCCATTCCCCCTTCTCCTTTTCACCTCTCTTTGGTCTCCAACCCAAGTACTGAGGGAAAACAGAAAGAAAAAGGAAACAGTGTTGCGAATCTTCTAGGGCCCACCAATTGCACAGCTAGATAAATGCCCAACAGATGTTACATTCAACTCACTCATTTAAGGGCAGGCAATTCATAAATCAGGGACAAATATATGCATGAAGAAAAGGAGTGATATGCTATCGAGCGTTTTATCATAAATGAGGCAATTACCAGCAGGTCCAGAATTGGCCTCCTGTGCTCTCCCTTTATGTGGCCAAGACTGCTTGTGGCAGCCACCACTTCGCTGTTGCTTAACCTTGGTGAACCACAGAAGATGGTACTTACTTAGAGGTCTTATTCTTCCAGTGCTATTGGTATGGAAGTTTGTCTCAAGCTTGAGTAATGTTTTCTTGAGAATTTTATATCCTCTATCCTCTATGACTTTATGGTCTCATCTTTTCTTTAAATATTTGAAAGCTTATGAGCCTCCTTTCAACAGGCAATCTATTCATCCCTATAGGGCTTTTCAGAAGTGAGATTAGTATAAGTGAATGGATAATATAAAATATGCTACTAATTTTATGCAGTGTTATATTTAGAAATATAGGCGGACTCTCCAAATTATACTGATTTGCATTAAAATGCGAAATGGGCCTTTGTTTAAAGAGTTTTTGTGCTCTTTCCACAGAAATCTTAAGCACTCATTGAAATAGTTAAATTAGAAAAATCTTTAGAGATTCCTCTTAATATTGCCACAAGATTTTAACAGCTTAAATAAAGGTATCCCAAACCCTAATGCAGTTCCCAAGGCCTAATCCAATATTGTACTTTTACACATTTTGCAAATCCCGATTATTAGAAGCTAAAAAGAAAAGAAGATGCATTTAGGAACTGAATTAGACAATGAAACAATGATGTTTTAAACTTCTGAATTCCATAATAAAGGAACTCTTCTTTTATGAGGAAATAAAAATACAACACCATGGCAGATGTCCTAGAAGAAATTTCCGCTTTATACCCAAAGTTTGGAAATAACATCTTTCTAAAATCATAAGTGCAGAAATAACATGTTAGAAAGGAAGGGAACAAATAATAGGATTTATTTTCAATGTTTTACCGCCAGTGGTGAAGCAGAAACAAAATATCTACATTAAAAGTGTGCTGTTCTTAGGCAGCTGTGCAGCCAGCCCCTAAGGGCTTCAGGCTCAGTGATTCCAGAGGACTTGGGAGATTTTCCCACTGGCTCGCTGAATCTGATGCTAGCAGGAGTATCTTTCAACTTCTATAGCTCTCATTTAAATGCATATCCTATTACAATGGAACAGCAAGTTTCTAGATCTTGACCAGGTTGGCATTTTGCTGCTAAGAAAAACCGTACAAAATGGTCCACAAAGGGGCCATTGATGTTCAACTGGGTCTAGCTAAATCACAATCAGCTTGTTAGGAGCAGATGATCAGCCTGGGCTTCCTGAGCATGCATCAGCACCAATCTATAAAGGATGTGGGGCAAACAGGGAGAGGAGGATGAATGCCAGCCCCTCGTCATGACCCCCTCTACAAAAAAAAGGGGCCATGTGTCAACCTTGCTACTGCCTTGAGAAAAACTAAACTATCCTGAGGAGTTAAAAAAAAGTAGTCTTTAAATATTCAGCCTCATTGCTAATATCAAATAACATTTTCTGTAGCATTTGTGTGTTTTTTTGTTGTTTTTTTTTTTTGTTTTTTTTGTGTGTTTTTTTTTCTATTTGCCAAGTATCCTGGTTGAACTTACATTTATTGAGCAATGTGATATCATAGGCAGCTCCACAAATTCTATCTTGTCATCAACCAATAAAACCATAATATAGGCACTAGTAGCCCTGCTATGTAAATGAAATATAAAATTTCAGAGATTAAATGACCTACCCAAAGTTCACTACTAAATGATGGGATCAGGGTGGAACCCATGTCCTTAAAACCAAGTCCCATATCTTTTCATTTGTAACCCAACCACCTCTTGAGGTCAGTGTATCAGAGCATGTTAACCTGTGTCAGCAATATTTGAGTCCCCTCTCCCCCAGTTCTGTCTGTAATTTTTACAAGAATTTTTCCCTAGAACTCCCATGGATTTCTCATGCTGTCACAGAAAATATGAAAAAACCTCAGATTAGAATTCCAGCTGTGGCAAAAGCTGTCCATGGGACCTTACAAAGTACTTAATCTTTCATGCACTTTAGTTTTGTTACTTTCGAATTGGGGATAATAATTGTGGCTACAAAAGGTTTTCTTCATCCCTCTGCCCTTTTTCATTCTCATGCCTGGTACAGAGAGGGTTTGCAACACACATCTCCATGTTAGGCTATGTAAGGCAGCAAATATTGGTCAAAGAAAGGTTTGTTTGTTTTGCTCTTAAGAATTTGAGGATCCTCCTGATTATAATAAACCAACAGTGAAAATATTGTGAACAATACTGAAATTTGAAAACTTCCTTTATATTTAGTGATATGTTCATGTCATTGATATTTAGTGATATTAAATAATTATTGTCAAAATTTTTAGATGTAGAATGGATTGTATCAAAGTAATTTCCTGGTTGTAATACTGCACCATAATTATGCAAGATGCTACTATTGGGGAAAACTGGGTAAAGGATATACAGAAATTATTTGTATAATTACATATGAATTTATAATTATCTCAAATTAAATGCTTTTGTTTTTTTAATTTGGATGATAATGTTTTCTTTGGTTATGCTAAAAAATCTTACTTTTAGAGATAAATAATGAGGTATTCATGAATAAAATAGTTCAGAAATACGTATTTGGTAAGAAAATGCAATTTAACTGCTGTTTCCATGTGATATACCAAAATAAGATTAGATTCTTAAGGAAAGAATTTTTTTAATTATCACTATAAATATCTACCAAACTACTAAAAGCTATATTATAATCCTCAAAATAATTTATGACTTTGATCTCAGTGTTCTCATTTTTGTGAATCAATCATAAGCAAACATTATATATATGTATGTATAAATATATGTGTGTATATATTCACAAGAAACATGTAGCACAAATTTAGAGTCAATCTACAGTTACTAGCAAGTATGTCAAAATGAAAAAAATAAGTGATATGTGAAATGGTGTACAATTTTTTATCAACAACATGATTAGAAATGTTGAAAGTTGGGCTTATAAAAATGTATTTCAATATTTTTTTTTTAAATGAGGGAAAATGAATTGATGGCAACTTATATTTTGGTTCCAGGAAAGAGTAAAAAAAACAAAGACTCAACGCTCAAAACTAAATGCTTTATACGACTGATCCTCATTTAATATTCACCATAACCTCATAAGGTAGCTAATACTACCATTACACCCATTTCACAGATGAAGAAACTGGCACATCAAGAGGTGAAGTAGCTCACCCAAGGTTACAAATGTAGTAAGTGACTGAGCTGTGATTCAAATTCAAGCAGTCTGATTTCAGAGCCTGCGCCACCAACCAAGACAGCTAACGTCAGCAAGAGAAAGGATCACTTGTTTTGTAGATTCTCCTCCGAAGTATTTGAAAGACTTAAAGCCTCTTTCGACAGTGCACATAAGGATATTCACTGTAATTTAAACTAGAATCTATTTATCAGATGAAGTAGAAATTTCCAATGGGAAGATGAAGCACACATACAATTAAGGGCCCTGTGTCTCCCAAATCGATAAGAATTGATTGAAAAATAAGCAATTGCCCTTTATCTGTTAGAGTCAACTGCAGTCTCTCGTTTACTAAATGGTAATGAGAAATGTAGATTGAGCTCAATGTTTCTCAGAAAACAGACACATTTCCAATGTGATCTGGGATGATGGAAACACAGGCAACCCACTTTGTTTGAATACTGACTGTCTCTGGCTAAGTTGCCACTGCAGAGAAAGTCAGGTAAAACATTTCCAGAAAGAAGGGGAGGGGGCAAGTCCCTGGCTTCTTACATTCACTCATCCCATTTCTCTGCCTTAATCCTAAACCAGGGGTGTCCAAACTTTTTTCAACGTTTTTCACCAAGGGCCATATGCGGTAAAATACACAAACAGCCGGGCCCCTCACTCGAGGTGAAGTACGTATTGCCTCACCTGGTTTATTTAAGTAAACTAAATATATTTTTGGAATTTGCTGCTGGCCGATAAAAAATGGATTGCGGGCCACAGTTGGCCCGCGGGCCGCAGTTTGGACACCCCTGTCCTAAACAAAAGGGTGAAGTAGGTTAAGTTTGCCTTCAGTAATGGGACCCTGCACTGTCTAGGTGTTGTATGGACACTTGATTTTGTTTCATTTCTTGTTCCAGGGCCCCCTCTTCCTTTATTTTGCTGGGAGTCATCCCTTACTCACAGGGAAGCCCCAAGTTCCCCAACATTTGGATATTTTTTCCTCCTTATCACCATTAAAAACCTGCTCATAGGAAATGTTCTGACCATTTATCCTAGCCTATAATTAATTGATTAATTTTTTATGTATTTGAAAGTTTTAATAATAAAATTGGGGGTCAGTGATATAAAAGAGATATTCAATTTAAAATATTATCCAAAATAGGACACAACTGCAAAGGGCTCCCAATGGTCAAATCTGAGTCACTTTGATCTTGGTCACAAATTAAATAATGATTGTAATGAACATCCATGAGTACATACTCTATAAATAAAGAGTTGTGTAAATAAAGAAGAAGGGAAAACTCTCACTACAATACAATTTCAATTAACACATGTAGATTGAATGATGGAAATAGAAAATCACCAATTTGGCCAACAACAGAGTAATAATTGTCATGGGCAAGAATAATTGATAGACATCAAAATTGGTGTTAGTACCACAGAGATGAGTGCTAAAATTAGTGGGCAAAAAATGAGAAACAGGATATTTACATAGTCTCAAAGTATCTCCCCTAAAGACACTTATTATTTACAAAGAGAAAAATAGCCATTTTACAAGAAAAAAATCTGAAAGACACCATTGTAACCAATTGTGAAGGTTATCATCACCAGTAGTGAGATATATCAGCAGCATGTGCCTCCTGATTATGAGAAGGATACAGTATCAGTTCAGTGACTTTTACCCAAAATTCATAATTTGAATTTAATCATTAGGAAACATCAGAGAAATACAAATTAAGCACTGGCCCGCACTCTTCAAAAGTATCAAGTGTCAAAAGACTAAGGAACTATTGCAGATTAAAGGATACTAAAGAGATGTAACAACTAGATAGTATATATGATCCTCAATCCATGCTCTAAGAAAAGGACATTAGTTGAACAACTAATGTGGGAAGATATTTGGATAAGGTCTGTAGATCAGTTACATATATTGTAGCAATGTTAATCTCTTAATTTGGATAATTATACCGTGATGATGTAAGATGTTAACATCTGGGAAATGGTACAAAGGAATTCTTTGTAATGTAATTGCAACAATGTTTTTAGTTCTGAAATTATTTCAAAATAAAAAGTTAAAATATTTGAAGCACGAAGAAAGAAAACTATCAGTCCCTTACACAGCCTCCTCCAATAGTCTACCAAAATGCCCATTAAAAAAAGACAAAAACTCAACACAAGGAAAACGAAGAAAATGGCTACTGATAAAGATTTGTTTTGAAGACTGAATGTTATGATGGCAAGCTCCTTCATTACTGACCGCTCATAGTAAAACAAATGCAGTAGTAGTCATACAATCAGAATAAAAGTAATAATAGCTAACAATAGCTGAGTATTTACCATGCAGCAGATACCAGATTTAAATTTTCATGTTTAGTTCTGAAAACAATTCATGCAGTAAGATACTATATTCAATAAATGCTGACATTCAAAACTGCTAATTAATTTCCAGCAAATGTGAAAAAAAATTAATGGAGACAGAGACCATGTCTTCATTGTTTAGGTATATTTTACCAGAACCAAGTATAGTGCATTGCACATAACAATGATTCAATATGCGTATTTGTTGAACTGATGTCCTTTTCCTTGAGCATGATCTGATCGAGGATTATACGGAGGGTGCCAAAAAAATGTATGTACACTTTAAGAACAGAAAAAAAACTGTATTAAAATTATAATACTCAATATATATTGATAGCAAAAGATGAATACAAGTCATATGTATACATATTTTTGGTACCCCTGGTATATACTATTTAGTTGTTACATCTCTACTCTCATTTAATCTGCAACAATTCCTTATTTATTTGGTCTTTCAATAACTTAATAAATACAGAAAGATAATATGTGATCTACCTATTCTTTGCATCATGAGCAAGCAGCTCTGTCCACCAACTCCCTCAAAAAAATACATAGGGAACCAATTTTTGCTGTCCCACAATTGACTGGCATTCTTTATTAGCCATCAAAAGAATTCAGATACTCATCTCTGTGCAATTATGACTTTGCTTTACCTACTTTGTGTCATCATTTTATGTACATCCAGAGCCCTCTGGTCTCAGAAAATAGGTTGAAAAACACAGGAGGAGAGAGCAATGGCATGCTGCTCTGTGGGAAGTATAATCACCCAAAGAAAATTATGTGGATGGAGGGCAAATATTGGGGGAAACCTGGTACAGCTCACGTTAAGGAAGTCTGTTTTTGCACAGCATATTATTTTGAATCTCAAGAAACTGACCAGTGATGCAGACCAGGAGGGTATATAACTTCATTCAAAAGAACAACACAAGATGGAAGTTTGCTCACCTTTGAAAAGTAAGCTGCCACTCTTCCTATTTCAATCTATGTGAGTAGAAAGGATCTCAACCAGTGACCTAGAGAACAGGGCAAGGAAGCGAAACTAACTTCATGTGCCCTGAGGATTGCTAAATTGGATACAGCACCCCCACTTGTGGATATGTAAGTAGACAAAAACAAAATTATATCTATTCAAAACAAAAAGTACTGGAAAATAAGGTAAAAATAATTTCATGAGAGATCCAAGATGGTGGAGTAGATAAACACTGTTGCCTGCTTCCTTCTGAGAATACATTAAAATTACAAATAAATTATAGAACAATCAACCTGAAGAACCATCTGAAGTCTGACTGAACAGAAGTTTTATGACTAAAGATATAAACAAGATGCCACATCAAGACTGGTAAGAGGTGGGGAGACGCGAAACAGGCTGGCCCCAAACCTCCATGTGGTGGTTCAGAACTGGGAGAAATATCTCAGGCACGGAGGATCCCCCCAGAGCAGCAAGAGACCCCAGCCCCACCCCGAGCTCCCCAGCCCAGAGTACTGGTGCAGGAAAGAGGATCTCCCACATCTGGCTGTGAAAAACAGTGGGGATTCTGACCGTCTGGGTGGGATGGAAAGCAACAGGAAACCCGGATGTCCAATGCACAGACTCTCTCACACCCAGGCACTCACCCTGAGTTCCTACGGAGGGATGGTGACTCAGAAGGCTTTGAAGGCATATGGCGGGGAGCAGACTGAGGGGTATAGCTCTGGGGCAGGACTGGAGAACAGTCACAATTTTCCCTATGTGAGGTCCTTCTCCAGTGCAGCTGACAGGAAGGCACCATCTTTCCTGTGTGAAGCCCTCCCCCTCTGGTCAAACCTAAATCTAATTGGTCACTGACCTCCTCTGCTCCACCCTGCTGACTCACTGGGAACCTACCCTACTGAACTCTCCCAATGCCAGAGGTACTTTCTCATGAGCAGCCAGCCCTGCACACATTACATTCTTTCTTGGAAAACTATCAGAGTCCGCCGGACCCAGGTGGGCAGCAACTGGCCTCATTGTGCTCTGAGACTTTTGCTGAGTAGCTTCAGGCTCAGCACTGTTACCAAACCGGAGTGCACATTAACCTGGTGACCACAGGTTTTCCACTCTAGAGATGCCCTGAGACTCTGCCTCACCCAATTTGCACACCACATGAGGCTTTATCAGTGACTGGACCTTAATGGAGCTGGCAGGTGGCAGCAGGGCTGGGCTGTCCTGAGGTTTTGCAAAGCTACCCCAGGTCAGGTATTGGCGGTCGCTGTCCTCAGTTTGCAGTGTGTCTTCTCCTATGTGCCTCCAACTTTGGCACAGGCAGCGAACAATGACACATAGCTTTATAGCTCCTACCAGATAGTGCCTGACAGTCACAGGCAGTGGGTAACCTGGACCTGCACTGGAGCCCCTCCCAAGAGGCTCAGAACCAATATATTTGGAGGTGGGCTTCAGATCACAGCAGAGCACCGCCCAATTAGCCTCCACAAGAGGCACACAGAAAGGGCAGACTCAATAGGCACCAGAGCCTGCTTGGGCAAATCCCACTCATTAGTGTAAGCCACCTGTACAGCAGCCCAAAAGCAGTAGGCATGGTCAAACACCACAACACATCAGCCTGGCCAATCCCACCCACTGATATGCCAACAACAATCAAGACTCAATTATAATAGGAGGGCACACATGATCCACACAAGGGACACTCTTGGAGCACCCAGAGGAGGTGAACAGGTAGATTGTGCCACTGGGCCTCACAAGGTACCTACTATATACAGCAATCTGGTCAAGACTGGGAGACGTAGCAGATCTACCTAATACATAGAAAGAAACACAGAGGCAACCAAAATGAGGAAACAAAGAAATATGTCCCAAATGAAAGAACAGGAGAAAACTCCAGAAAAAGAACTAAACAAAATGGAGGCAAGCAAATGGCTAGATACAGAGTTTAAAGCATTGGTTATAAAGATTCTCAAGGAACTTAGTGAGAATTTCAACAGAGCAATAGCAAGCATTAAAAAGGACACAGAAATCATAAAGAAGAACCTGTCAGAAATGAAGAATACAATAACTGAAATGAAGAATACACTAGAAAGAATCACCAGCAGACAAGATGAAGCAGAGGATAGAATCAGCGATTTGAAAGAGAAGACAGCAGAAAACACCCAATCAGAAGAGCAAAAAGAAAAAAATAATCCAAAAAAAAGAAGATGGTTTAAGAGACCTCTGTTATAATACCAAGCATAATAATGTTCACATCATAGGGGTACCAGAAGGAGAAGAGAGAAAGCAAGGGATTGAGAACCTATTTGAAGAAATAATGACTGAAAACTTTACTAATCTGGCAAAGGAAATAGACATACAAGTCCAGGAAGTGCAGAGTCCCAAACACCATGAACCCATACAGGCCCACACCAAGGCACATTATAATTAGAAAGTCAAAGGTTAAAGACAAAGAGAGAATCCTAAAAGCAGCAAGAAGAAGACAACTAGCCACTTTGAAGAGAACTCCCCAAGACGGTCAGCTGATTTTTCAACAGAAACTTTGCAGGCCAGAGGGATTGGCACAAAAAACTCAATGTGATGAAAAACAAGGACCTACAACCAAGATTACTCTACCCATCAAGGCTATCATTTAGAATCGAAGGACAGATAAAGAGCTTCTGAGACAAGAAAAAGCTAAAGGAGTTCATCATCACCAAACCAGTATTTCAAGGAATGTCAGAGGGACTTCCTTAAAATGGAAACAGCAAAAAAGATCAAAATTATGAATAATAAAATGGCAACAGCTACATATCTATCAATAATTACTTTCAATGTAAATGGATTAAATGTTCCAATCAAAAGATAGGGGGGCTGAATGGATAAGAAAACAAGACCCTTACATATGCTGCCTACAAGAGACTTATTCAGATCAAAAGATGCACACAGACTGAAAGTAAAGTGATGGAAAAAGTTATCTCATGAAATTGGAAACAAACAAACAATAAAATCTGGGTTAGCAATACTTATACCAGACAAAATAGACCTTAAAATAAATACTATAACAAGAGACAAAGAAGGACATAGTAATCCCACTTCTGGGTATTTATCTGAAGAAACCCAAAATCCTACTTTGAGAGAAGTGCTCATCCATATGTTCATTGCAGTATTATTTATGATAGTCAAGACATGGAGGTAACCTGGGTGTCCCTGAATGGATGAATGGATAAAGAGATGGTACATATATACAGTGGAATATTACTCAGCCATAAAAAAGAATGAAATCTTGCCATCTGTAAAAACACGGATGGACCTCGGTTATTGGGCTGAGTATAGTAAATCAGACAGCAAAAGACAAATGTCATTTGATTTCACTTATAAATGGACTCTATAGAACAAAATAAACAAATAAAACAGAAACAAACTCATACATAGAGAACATTTTGATGGTTGCCAGATATGATGCGGGTTGCAGGTGGATGAAAAAGGGGAAGGGATTAAGAAGTACAAATTGGTTGTTAACACAGTAGTCATGGGGATGTAGGGTACAGGACAAGGGATATAATCAATAATATGATAATAACTATGTATAGTGCCAGGTGGGTACTAGTCAGAGGGATCACTCCATAAATTATATAAAATTTTAACCACTATGCTATACACCTTAAATTAATGTAAAATAATATTGAATGTCAAAAAAATAAAATAAATTTTTAAAAATCAGGATAAAAAATAATTTTTAAAAAGAAAAAATTACTCAATTATAATACAAAATTGCTAAATAAATCTAAGCATTAGCTCTATTAAAAGACATTAAAATGTTGATAAATATAATCAATAATATAATAAAGTATATATTTTTATAATAAATATTAAAATAGAGATTAAGAAAATATACTCTGATTCTAAAAATAAGAACACCTTGATAGAGTACTTGGGATTGTTGGAAAATAGTGTATTATCTAAAACAATTCAATTAAAATTTAAAACTGAAAAGACTATTACTAGGAAATTATTTAAGAGATTTTCTGAAAACTACTTGTAAAAATAGTTTAACTGCAAATTATAAACATTTTCAAAAACCAGATTATTCTTCTGCTTACAAAACTACTTAATTTTTAAAATAAGCTTAACAAACCCTAAGGTTAAAACTAGATACAAAGAGAACCAAAAAAATTTAAAAACACAGATCTTACTTATTAATATAAATACTTCAAACTGAATTCATTAGTACAAAAGATTTAGCCACCATGACTAAATAGAGTTTATCCCAAGAATTCAGGCATAGTATTGGGAAATCTTTTAATATAATTATTCAAAAAATAGACTTAATAAGAAAAAAAGATAAATCATTTAATTTAATCATTTTGACATTTCAAAGGCATTCAACAACATTCATTATTCATTTCTTATTTTTTAAAAATGTTTTTAAAATCTTAGAAAATTAAAAATAGAAGAATATTTTTCAATATGATATACTTCAATAGACAGTTCAATAATACAGGAAGCGGACAAAAAGGGATGACTATTGGAAAGGAATGTTTTTAATCATCATTAATAAACAAAATATATTTATTTATTTAGAAAGTCTAGTAAAATCTAGTCTACAATTGTTAGGATTAATAAGTACAATACAATACAATACAATAAAAAACAAGATAAAATACATGCCTCAATTGTTTTTTGGACAAAAGATCAACAGTAGCATATCAATAAAATACATGCATTCAAACTATTTTGGAAAAAACTTAATTAGAATCTTGGGGTTTCAAAGTCAAGAAAATATTAAGTTATCTTAGGAAATGTAAAACTACTTGTGTAACCAGGCTTGACATTGAAAATGTTTTAATTCATGTTTCTGTTAATTGGGCTCTTCTCATCCTAGTGTAGTCAGAGCATGATAATACATAGCAGTATATATTACATATGTTGGGGCAAGATCTTGATCAAGGGACATATCACATGCCCATGGCTGTTCTCTGAGATTTAAACTACAAAATTGACAACCAATACCATTTTTCACCAACTGGAGATCACAGGAACTTGCCAGGTACTGTGCAGGAAAATGTGGTATATCTTTCTTGAAATATGAGTTTTGCTCATTATTTTGAAACATTATTATTAGTATAGTTGTAGAGATGTAGGGCTGTAGAGATTTACCTTTGTTTAAGAAAAGACCATACTAGACCATTCTGATTTTGATCACAAGATCTTCAGGGAATGACATGGAAATGGACGGGAATGGCGGGATAAGGAGAAAGTCAAACTGTCTTGAGGCATAGAATATTCTGCTAACTCAAAGAAGAGCCATTAAGGCTCGTGCCTTCTTGTTACTCCATGAAGGAGTAGCATAATATTGCAGGAGTACATAGAATATGAGAAAAAAATGTCCATTGACGAATTTGATTCAGTATGATAGGATCTTGAAGCATTTTTAGAACACAGATGCTTAATATTCCATTCTGAACACTTTGCTATATAATGCTCTTGTTAATCTCCATGCTTCCTGCCCTTATATTCAAACCCCAACACTTCTATCTCACCATCATCCTAAAATAGAAACCCACTATAAGAAATGTTGTGGGTGAGTAGTATTGATGGAAATTAAGAAAAGTGTTTTCACTTCACATATGGTTCAGTTTGTGGAGCAGAAAGAACCCCTCAGAAATGGGGAAACCCTTCCAAACAAACAAGAAATCAGAACCACTACTTGAATAGAAAAACCTAAGCCTCCGAGAATCATAAAATTCTTGAGAAGGCATTAGATTTCTGTGTGGTCCAGGAAAACTAACCCAATTTTATGTCAAATCAATGGACCAGAGGACAAGAATTGATACATATATGGTGTTATTTTATGGAGCAAAGTCTAAGGTTTTAGAATTATGAAAATTAAAAAAAATATATGTTGAGCTTCCCACATATTCCTTTAGGCCTTCTCCTCATATCCACAGAGGAAAGTTCACTTCCCTTTACTATGAAGTTTGGGAGACATTTCTGTGATACGCTGAAATAGATCAGTAGAGCTAAGGTATGTGTACAAAAGTCACTCAACAGAATGACTCAATGTCCAGAGCAAGCCTTGCTTTCAATTTGTCTAAATCTTAACATATTCTGGAAATCATCTAGCCAGTTTGGTGTGTAGAAAAGCAGTTAGGTAAGCACATTTTAGCAGTATAGATCCAGCGCTACTTAGAAAGCAAAGTGGACCCTGGTAAACGGGTGGAAACACTCCTGCCCCTTAAAGTCTCACTCAAATGGAGGCGAGCGCATCACACCAGCCTATGAACAACATTCCTCAGAGTAGACTAACTCCATTACTCCGGGGCCACACTCCCTAAGCAACCTTTTGATGAAGTTTGACAGTATTTTGGTTTTCAAAGCAGCTTGCCTACTGTAAGAGAAAGTGTTATCTATTAACATGAGAGTAATAGTTCTATTATCTGTTGTATTTCTCATTGTACACAAATAAATTTGCATTTAGATTTATTTAACAGTCTTCCGTAAATTCACACCATCCCCGAAAGACTGATCCCCAGTCAACGAAACAAAGTTTCTGAACCTGGAAAACTGAAGGCCACAAATAAATCAATCAAGATTAACTGTCTCTTTGTTTTCTTAGTCATGAATGACACATCCCACTGCCATATACATTTGTTCAAATGTTGAAAGAGAATCTACTAGTATGTCTGGGTTTGATGGGTTAAAAAGGGAAAACAAGACACCTATGGGAGAGATTGAAGATGACTTTCCTTCTTTATTCTCTCACAGCCCCAGAAAGTTCTTGACTACGCAGCTGTTAACACTTCTCACCAATTCCATTTTGATCGAATCCCATCTTCAGTATACCGCAGTACTTGTAAAAGTGCAATTGCCAGAATTTCAATATTAGCATCACCTTGGAAATTAGGAAAAGTATATTCTTGGGCCTCATCCTAGATCTACTGAATCCAGAATCTGGAGCCAGAGCTCAGCAATCATGTTTTCACCAGCCCTCCTGATGATGTGAATGCATGCTAGAGTTTGTGAAGTTGTGATGGACTTTGGATTTTTCCATTAACTTCATTAATTGCAGGTGGCAAGTGTACCACACTCTCTCCAATATCAGAGTCAACTTGCCCTCCCTGGGGTATTTTGCAAGTGTAGACTCATTAATTTAAACTGATTTGTCTCTTAGTGTCATTTGTCACCATTAGCAAACCAAATTGTGTGCCCCAGTGGGAGAGAAAAAAAATCAATCACCACAGCTTTGTCTTACGCTGAGTCAGCATTATAATAAACCATAATCTAGAAACCCAACTGATCCCTGCAGCTCAACAGCATATCAAAATCCAACCAGATGAAAATGAGGAGTTGCTAGTTTTGAGAGGCTATGAAATGTACTGAAAAGATCACTGAACAAAAAAATCCAGAGACGTGGATGCATTTTACCTCATCTCTTATGGCTTCAGCATCTTCGTGTATTTAACATAAGTTGAGCAGTAAATTAATCTGAAAATAACAATTATTTTTTTTAAATATCAAGCATAGGCTTTGGGTTCCTAAATCTTTAACTAGGGGTTTCTATCAAATGCACTTTAAATGAGTGGATCAGTTCCGTAACTATTATGCGCCGCTGGTGAACATCAGAGGCAGTAGGGAGGAATGAAGAAATACCATGCAGGGAGGTATCGATCTAGCTTTATTCTCTACACTTCACTAAAGTGCCGTGACCAAGAGCCAGTGTCAACTGCCATGCGCCTTCACCACTTCCTATTTATGGACAGAACTCTTCCAGTTACAAATAAACAGAACCTTGAGTCATACACTGGCATGTAGAAAAAAAGAAATGTGCGTGTGTGTGTGTGTGTGTGTGTGTAGGGTTATTTATTGACTATGTACATGTGTGTGTAGTGTTTTTTATTGCCTATGTACCTGAAAATTCTAGGGTAAGTCAGGATAGCTGGATCCAGGTGCTTAAACAAAGCGTTAGGAACTAGCCCTCCTGGGTCTGCTGCTTTCTGCTTTGGTTCCATTCTCCTGCAGGCTGCTCCACAGGGTGGTCCCAGCATTTTGAGGCTTCATCCTCTCTGTTTCAACTGCATGAAAAAGAAATTGCTTTCCCTAGAGTTTCAATGAAGGTCCCAGAATAGAATCTCATTGGTTCTGATTGGGTCACATGATTACCCCTCAGTGAGAGGAAAGCTCTTTGACCAGGCTTGAGTCAAATGTCCATCCCTGGAGACAGGAACTGAATCAGCCCCCCTGTTTCTGAGCCAGGCCAGGACTCGTGCCCTGAAGCAAGCAGGCATCTGGGGAACATTATTTAAGAAATCACTCTGTTATTACCAACCTAGTTCTTACCCAACTCTGACAGTGACTGTCTCCTTAAATTTTGTACCCTAGGTACCTTACTGGCCCACCCTAGTCCTAGTGGTCCTGCTACTAAAAATTAGATGAGAGTAATTTCTCTAAAAGAAAATCAGTGTGGCACTGCTTAAAGAGGAAGGAATGACACAGAGACCAAAATGTAATTGATGTCCGTTACAAGATTATTTACATGAGTGAAGGCAGGGGGCTTGACCAAGATTATGATGTAAGGTCCTTTCTTGTTATAAGACACGAAGTTCTATGGTCTGTTTTTCATCACCATTATCTAAATGCAAGAAAGAACCAAAGTCAAATTTCTCTAAGAGAAAATAACAGCAAGCACCTAAAGATGAGAGTCACTTAGACTCTGGGTTACTTACTGTGTTTCCCCAAAAATAAGACCTAACCGGACAATCAGCTCTAATGCGTCTTTTGGAGCAAAAATTAATACAAGACCTGGTATTTATTACATTACATTACATTACATTACATTACATTACATTACATTACATTACATTATATTATATTATATTATATCTGGTCTTATAGTAAAATAAGACAGGGTCTTATATTAATTTTTGCTCCAAAAGACGCATTAGAGCTGATTGTCCAGCTAGGTCTTATTTTCGGGGAAACACAGTATAAAACACTGTATCTTCAACCACTTCTATTTATATGGAAATGATATAAAATCACCAAGTCCCTTAACTGGCAGTCATGAATGGAACAGACATAGATAGCCTAGCCATTGGAGGACACAAGCATGATCCGTGGTAAGATCAGAACATGAATACACCTAACTCCAATATAAGGCAGGGATGTAGCTAAATGTTAATAATTAGCATGATTATTATAAAATAATAATTAAGCAGGGACCACAGACGTAAACAGAGACTGTCCAGGGCAAACCTAGATATATACCACCCTATTTTAACAAAGATTTACATAAAGTGTTTCATAGGTAGAGCATAACATAACTCTATGCATACCATGACATAACTTTAAATGTACACTCTAGAACTCAGTAATGGCAGTTTTAATCAAGGCTCTGACCAATGCATGAGTGTCTACAAAGATGGGGAAAAGATCTGATCCTAACAAAAGCACATGGGTGGAAAAGAATAAAAGAATAGGGTATCCTTAAGAAAAATAAGAATAAGTGAGGTTGGCAAAAATTTAAGGGAGACAGAGAAAAAGATATGGACATACAAACTGGGTGGGATCAAATCAGGGCGAATATTAAATGTCATAAGAATTTTCAGTTTATTCTAAAAGCAATGAGGAAGAGGAGTGACATGACTAGCACTGCAGTGAGGGACACCATAATCTTAAATAAGTTATTCTAGAACAAGCATCAGTTTCACCAGAAAAACAGAATAAAATAGAAATCATGAATACCTAAAAGCATTCAGTTGGGTCCACAAACTTATTTTGAGTGGCTGATGAACTGCTTAAAAATAAATAAATAAATAGTAAATTTGAAAATTTTAGGCATGACATTCTAATTCAAGCACAGGCTCCACCATTCCCAACTGCCTCACACTGACTAAATAAACAC
The DNA here is from genome assembly GCF_004115265.2 of Rhinolophus ferrumequinum. Classification (NCBI taxonomy): domain Eukaryota; kingdom Metazoa; phylum Chordata; class Mammalia; order Chiroptera; family Rhinolophidae; genus Rhinolophus; species Rhinolophus ferrumequinum. The sequence goes on along the minus strand of NC_046295.1, from coordinate 44,225,765 downwards.
ATTTACCTGATGAGCCTTGGAAGGCATTTGTGTTTGAGAGAACACCTCAAAAAGGATATTTCCTGTTTTATCCTCAGGTTATTTTTAAACTTTTTTTAGGGATAAAATATAATCTCATCTTCCACAGATAAAAAAAATTCACAATGCCTTGTGCATGAGAAAATATTTTAAATGTTAGATAATAACAATAAAGAAATATATATTTGTGAAATTTATTTCCAGTGATGTATTTACTGTTCACTATTGTCACACTGTATGATACAGAGGAAAGCATTTCAATGGGAGAAAGAAGAAAAAGAGATAGGAAGGAGACATGGGAAGAGGAAAAAAGAAATGGAAAAATAAAGGAAAGGAGAAAGGAATCTGAAAGTAAATTCAGTACCTGGGGAATCTAAATTGGCTAGATTACATTTGCCAAGATAGACTCTCTACACAGATGGAATTTGGACAGCCTGAAATACACAATATTTGTATCACAAGATCCCTATAAAACATGTAAAAATAGATGCAAGTATGAACATAAATAAAGGGAGGGTGGGAGTGGAAAGAAATCCTGTCTCCCAGATTGAGGAATAGAGTAAAAATAAGTCGTTTATCTCAGATTTTCAATCTAGGACAAATAAAAAGATGTCAGCCCCACAGTGTGGTGGATGGATACAGAGAGTAATTGGTTAAGGAAACAAACATATGTCATCAAAAAGACACTGTGAGCTTGAGAAACACATTTCTGCATACCAAGAGAAATGAGAGCACAGCTCCGTGCATCGATAGTGTGGATAGCAAGAATTTCAGGAGGCATCCCTGGTGTACTGAGAGATTCCTCATTAGCAGCTGGAATCCTACCCTCACCAGTGGTGGTCCCAAGGGTGACCTCAGCTACACAAGCATAAGGGCAGATGGTTGGCAGAATGCTCGCAGGCTGCTGTAGCCAAGGCACTTGGGGTCAGGAAGGGGCAGACTCTCTGGTTCAGGCACGCTCTGATGCTCCAGTTGAAATGGCCATAAAGGAAGCCTTCTACTGCCCTGAAATAGCTAGTGAGTTCTCGACTCTACTCAACATTTATTTTTCTTTCCCCAGCCATCTGACAATTGTTTGGTTTTGGATGCTGGCTGCCTGCCATTTTCCTTGTCAAAGCACTGCTAAGAAAAATCTCCACACTATAAATCTTCTTGGGTGGGCCCCAGGACTGTTGCTTACACAAGCTGAGACATCTCACAAAGGGAGGCCATTTTTAAGTCCTGTGAGGGCACACAATGGATGTGGGTACTGAAAGGAAAGGGGCAGATTTAGAAAGGAAACTTACAGCTGGGTCACTGAATGTTAAGGAGCAAAAAAACTTTAGAATCTAATCCCTATACAGCTGGATAAAGTCATTTGTTCAATGTTGCACAACCAATCATCAACCAATGTTGCCTGATGTTAAAACTGAAGAGCCTTTGTCTTTAAATTTAATGGAGCCGTGTGTTTGGAGAAAGGGCATCATGATGGGCCACTCCAAGCACTGGGAGTTTGACCAAACACCCCAGTGTTTCAGTTTCCAGGTCTTGAAAACAGGAGACTTCAGTTATAATTTTCAAGGCTATTTTTTTTGTCCCCAAATTCCAGTATATCTTATTGGATATACTGTTCTCACAACTTTTCTCTAGGTCCAGTCACACAATACATACACTTTCATCTGGGTATTTTCAAATAGTGTCCCTTGCTTGATTTTTCGTTGGATTATTAGTTGTATCAGAGGCATGTGACATTTGCTCAGTGGATCATGGGGAACCATGAACTTTGTACACTTTTAAAAGGAGGCCAACAGGGACCTACTTCCTGAGGATATGGCTTTCTGTGAGCCTCATCAGTTTATTCTGAAGCTGAAGGGCTTGAATTATTTCAAGCCTCTTGCGAGTTGAGTTGTTGTAGAGTTTGCCCAATGGTATTAAACTCCCCTATTATATTTCTGAGTAGATAAACCCAGTGTCCTCCCTTATTGAAAATATGGGAATGGGATGTTTGCCGTAAATCCTAAGTGTACTTTTGCTGGCTTTAGCTTCCTTTATCTTCACCTTCTCTTCCTTACCCAAGTGCCTCTGAAAATACTAGAAGTAGTAGTAATAATAGTGATGTTATTAGCAATTAATATCTAATTCATTTAGTGGCTAAAACAATAAACAAAATTTACACATGTAAAGAGCTGAGAAAAGTGCCCTGTATTTATTAAGTGCTCAGTTATCTATTGAATATATTTTGCCGCAATCCTAGAGGGGCAACTATATTCTAAAAATGAAGCAAATGGGATGTGTTTTTAAAGAGAAATGAACAACTTGGCCAAAAGAATTCTCCCAGTCAATAAGGAAATCTGGTGAGGCTGTGACTCTGAATCACAGGCTTTTATAGGAAAATGTGAATTGCTTCTTCCTATCAAGAATGTGCCAAAAGGACACTGAGCAGATCACTGAGGTCAAGTCTGCAGAGGGATTAAATGATCCAGAAAGGGAGGACCAGGACAGCCCAAGGAATTTAGAAAGAGAAAATAGGGGCTTGTCCTAGATTCAGTCAGAGAGTTAACACAAAATGAATGAAAGCTGGAAAAGTCAAGATGACAACAAGTCTATTGGCTGAGACTCAAAAACTAAGCCTGAATATTAGCAGGGCCGTCCCATACAGATGTGCAGGTTGAGCACTGCACAACTCTGCAGGGCACCATTAATCATTCACACAATAATCATAGATAGATAGATAGATAGATAGATAGATAGATAGATAGATAGATAGATAGATAGATAGATTAATTTATAATGGCAATTTTCTAGTAGATGGTAATGAAGTGTCATGAGGAACGAATACCCATTTTCTTTTTCTAATTCACTCAAGGCATAACAGTGCTGGTGGCAGCCCTTGACATTAGACAGGTAATATGTTTTCTATCCTCAGTTAGCACCCTTGCCTTAGTCAATGGCCAATAACTGGAGAAAGAAATAGTCAACCTCACTAAAAAGACAAGAAATGCAGATTATAATAATGAGAATGTAATTTTTATTTATCAACTGACAAAGATGTAAATGACTATTAATGCTTTACTGCGGCTAAGAGTATCAGAAAACAGGAACTCTCATAAAGTGTGGCAGGAATATAAATTAACATAACCTTTTTGTAGGGCACTTCATTAATGTATATTATAATTAAAAAGGTGAATACAATTTGACCTATAATTCAGACTTGAGGATTAATAAGAAATACTTGCACTGATATACTCACATACATAAAAAGTATACACGGATGATCATTATTTTAATAGTAAAAAAAATTAGAAACTCAAAGTTCATTTACCAAAGACTGATTGAATCAATTTTGGTATATCCACAGTATTGAACACATAGTATAGCATAAAACAAAGGAGGAGGTTACTCTGCAAGTGTGCTCAAGTAAAAAATATTGAAGAAATACTAACAAATTTTTAAAGCATTGCCAAGAACTGTATATGGTAAGATCATTTTAAAAGAGAGAGAGATGGATAGAGGAAACGAGGGAAAGAAGGTAGGAAGGAGGGAGGGAGAAAATAAAGAAGGATATAGGGTTTTATATGCATAAAACTTCATTAGACTCTATCCCTTCATACTGCTTCATTTTCCTTCATGTAGCAGTGCCTGATATTATAACACATATTTATGTTTGCTTCTGTTGTCTCTCTTTCCCACTGAAAAGTCCCCCTGTGATGGCAGGGCTTTGCCTTGTGCCCCACTCTATTCGAGAGCCCTGATGATTTAAGTTACTTTAACATACTTGAGCATACAGAGTGGAAAAACCAGAAATACTGATCCCGTTTTTATTTAAAATGTTTACTTTTTTTCATCATGGATATTATACTAATTTTGATTTTTAAAAATAAAACATTAAAATATAATTTATTTGGATTACTGATCTTTTTGGCACCCTCTTAAATTCTGTGCTCTAGGTAAGGGTCTCATTTGCCTCACACTAATCCTGCCCTGCTTGATAGTTACCTCCTTTACTAATGAATGTTAGTTTAATAACTGCCAATGTATGTGACAGAGTGAGGTCTGAGACTTACTTTTGTTGTGCCAAGTAGTGGTATTGCCATAGAATAGCTAAGCATCTGTACCACAAACTTCATGGGTGGCTTATCTAATCTCCTCTAACTTTAGCCATCCTTATCTTATCAAAGGAACCATGAAATTTTACCTGACCAAATAGGCTTAGATCAGTTCGGGAGACCTACCTATGGAGTAAGCTGGCAGACCGTAAATATGCATCAAGAATACAGACACATTTGTTATAAGGTGAATGAAATTTCCTTTTTAGAGCAATTCACTCACTTGTGTGGGCTGCTACCAATGCCCTGGAAGAAGCCCTAGCAATTTTGAATTGCAACTTGGTAATACTTTGTAAGAGACTCCCCTCTCTTTATAAACTTCAAATCCCTCAAAGCTTGGATCCATGGGCATATTCATTCTTAAGCAAACCAATAGTTGAACATTCAGGTTTATAAGTATAATAATTTGTAGAGATTATTTACTTTACAAAACAATATAAAATATCAATCTTTGGATACTGGGTTCTTATCAGTGCATTTAAGCTTTCAATTTATATACATTTTAAATGTACATAAATTGTACAAATGTAATTTTCAATTTGTACATGTCAAGTTTGTTCCAATATACCAGTACCTTTTATTATATACCGTGTTTCCCCGAAAATAAGACCTAACCAGAAAATAAACCCTAGCGTGATTTTTCAGGATGACATCCCCTGAATATAAGCCCTAATGCGTCTTTTAGAACAAAACTTAATATAAGACCCTTAATATAATATAAACTTAATATAAGGTCTTATTTTTGGAGAAACACAATAGTAAGTCACACCTAAAAGTCTATGCTTAATAGAAACAGAAACTGGTTAAGTATTAGAAATTTCTATCTATTTGAAGGTTTATGTACAAAATTATTTTTTAAGCAGCTAGTTTGAAAGGTTTCTCATTTGTTGAATTATTTTAAAGGAGAGATCGGCCAAACTAGTTATGTGAACAGGTCTAGTGTAAGTGTAAATCATCCAAGAGTGTAAAATTTCCATCACCATGCCTGCACAGAGTACAGCATTCAATACACAACTCATTCAATAAGTATTGATGAAGCACCTACTATGTGTGAGCACTCTACTAGGCTCAGACCTTAAAATGTTATTTTAAATCATGGTGCGATTCCACTTGTTAGTCCTAATATGTCATATTTTATGTAAGCTATTTCTTTCTTGATAAAATAGAAATAATAGTATTTATCCTGATGTCTCACCATTCCAAAGTGAGATCAACTGAAGTTACGGTTTCTGGTTCTTTTCCATTTTTCCTGCACACACTTTTCCTGCCCTTTTCTTCCATACATTGTGCTCCAGGGCTCTGCATCACCATGGTTCTCTTACCAGCTGCCTTCTAGTTGTTTTAGGCCCCTAGAAGGCACTGGAAAGACATTAGTTAGAGGTTGGGGTATTTCTTCCCTGCTCTTCCTGCTTCTGGTCCGTTCGCTATCTTATCAGTGGCACCCGATGGTGGCTACTCCAGTACTGGCCCCTCTTCAGGATGCCAGCTGTCCTTGGATTCTAGTAATACTCTTCCCACCCTTTGCCCTTCACACATTAGAGGTAAAAGCTTCAGCTTCCAGCTGCTGCTGGGTACCTCAACATCCATCACTCAATGTGTGTTGTAAGCCTTTCCCACACCTCTGTAAATAGTCCCTTCTTCCAGATTTTCTTGTTTAAACCATCTGATTGGATTCTGTTTCCTGCTGGGACCCTAACTGATACATCATACAGGGTCACCCCTGATTAACGTGGGTTTGAGCTGCACAACTCCACTTATACATGGATTGTTTTCAATGAATACCTGTACTGTTTTCAATCCGTGGTCGGGAGTCTACAGATATGGAAAGCCAACTAACTGTACGCATTGATCTCTGCCTTTTTATAGAGGGGACTTGAGCATCTGCTGAGTTTGGCATCCACAGGGGTCCTGGAACCAATCTCCTGTGAATACCGAGGGACAATTGAAGTTCCAAGGGAGTCAAAAGTTATGTGCAGATTTTCAACCGTGCAGGGGTCAGTACCCCTAAACTCCTGCATTGTTCAAGAGTCAACGGTATACAATAAATTGCTTTTTAAAAGTTTAAACAAATATGAAGTGTAAGGGAATGGTTAAAATAAATAACAACACTGAGAAGTTAGGCTTATAGAGAAAATACTAAGTAAACCTCTATCACAACAGAGTGTTTGTGAGCCCTTTCACTACCTGTTTCATTTCAGAGCTGACATTTCACACTCGGAGGCCTCTTGGTAGCTGCAACAGTTTTCATTATGCTTTTGAGCTTAATCGTGGACATTCACTATGGGCTGAAATCTCGCCATGCCAAATCTACATTTAACTTTCATTTAATTTACTCTTCAAAAAATATTGAAAACAATTACTTCAGAAAGTTTAAACATAGACCATGTTCCCCCGAAAATAAGACCTAGCCGAACAATCAGCTCTAATGCATCTTTTGGAGCAAAAATTAATATAAGACCTGGCTCATTTTACTATAAGACCCAGATCTTATATTAATTTTTGCTCCAAAAGACATGTTAGAGCTGATTGTCTGGCTAAGTCTTATTTTGGGGGAAACACGGTATATTAAACTAATAAATGTCCGCCAATTTGAATGCTATTTTGTCAGGTTTAACTGATATATTAAACACCTTAGTAATCTCCTGTCACATTGTGGGAGGAGAAATATTTACAAATTATGAAACTTGATTAAATTACTTGATATTTATAATTTACCATTCTAAAAAATATTGACTAAATGCCCTTGAAAATATTTTCCTTTTCTGATATTATTCATCTCACAATATTAAGTAACTCAACAAAAGAGAAAAAATCCCAAACAAGAATATTTTTCTTCAATTTAACAAGGTAGAATTGAATGAATTCTTAAACTAAAATAATAATAATAATAATAATAATAATAATAATAATAATAATAATTTTCGGTTGTGTACTTACTTTTGAGTCACAATTTATTACTTGATAAGAATGCCATGCTTTGGGATAATATTTCGCTGACTATTTTAATGAAGTTTATAACATTGTTATAAATTTGCCTTTAAGGATTTGTAGAATTTTTTTCTAGTCTATGAACATGGGCTATAAATAGTCCTATATGTGTACTACATTTATATTTTACAAATTATATAAATGAAACTATGCAGTTGTACACAGGAAAATCTCCCTTTTCTACCTGTCTGGCTGCTAGGTAGGGACAGTCAAAAGGTATTGCTGAGAAGAGAAGTCGGTGCATGAAAAGTGCTTGCCACTGTGCTCTGTGCCCGTTTAGTGCTCAATAGTGTCAGTTATTATTGTTTTCTGTTGGCAAAATTTATTCATTCACTGGACCAGAGGTAAATTTACCCTGAAGCTAACGAGTATAAGCTTCAGGGCATCTCTTACACTCAACCCTGAGAGTGTCAGGAGTCACTGGGACTTGTAGAATTTTCTAGGTATCAGGGTAAGACAGACTGTAAGAAGAAGCATTTCTAAAAAGTCATTTCTAGTCAGTTGCTTAAGAGGACATCAGAAGAAAAAGACCGGAATCTCTTAGACTCCACTAATTTGTCATGATTTCTTTTCTCACTCTAAATATTCACTTTTTTTTGCCTGCTTTTATCTGAAATTTTGCATTATTTTTTCTTAAAGGGAATCCACCAAATTGTATAAACTTTGGATGGGGGATGGCCCAGATCACGTTTCCCAAATAATATGGTCCAGAGATTTGGGTCTTACAAATTACTTGTATGGAACATGGAAAGTCTTGTTGCCAAGTAATAATGACTTAAAGATTTTATAATCATCCGACAAAGAAAACACATTTGACAGAAAAAGAAACATGACTCAGAAGGCTTCAGTGTTTCGGAAAAGCAGTGTTGGCGGTAGGAGGAACATCAACTAAAGCAACAGGGTAACACAAGGATCCATCCCGGAGGAGGCAATGGGCAAATGCAGTGGCCACCAAAAGAAAATGAGAATTTTTATTGCTATATAAATCCTCCTTGTGTTAAAAATCTTAGTTTAAAAGAAGATAAAGCTTCCTGTGGGTATTCTCAATATGCCTTGATCAGCAGAAGCTTTGTCATGCTAACTTCTGAAAATAACCAAATATTCCTAAAAAATATACTTCCCTATTTATGATTCACATTTCATCACATTCAGATCATGATAGTGCTAAAAGGCAATGGTATTTTACAATTCCTAATTTCAAAAATGAATCTGAGCAAGGAAAGGTAACATGATATTCTAAAATACTGAACAAATACAGTGAAAATTTTAAATCATGTTCCTTCTCTACTTCATTATTTCAGCTACGCATTAAATAAAGAGAGTCAATAATTTGTTTTGTAAAATATTGTAAACTTGTCAAACCTTTCAGTTAAGCATTTATTCAATGTACATATTCTGCAATATTGATTTCTTTGTGTTACTTTAGCCTTAGCTTTTAAAAAATAATTGTGATGAAAATGATTTTATTTCCAAATAAATATTCAAGCATATGCATATAATTCAAAATAATGAACATATGTGTTTAAATTAAAACAGGATGTGGGGGGAAGTTCATAAAAATACATATACTAGCAGCCATTGTAAGGTCTATCTCATTATGTTTGCCAAATTTGAAGTCTGGGCAAGCTTCCCATTTCTGTGCCCGCTGGAAATCCTGTGAGTAGATGATTCGTGAGACAATGCCAAGCTATCCAAAAATGGAAGGATGAGATTAGGTTCTGTGTAACTCAAACACCGTGATCCTATCAATATGATCTAGCGGCAATCCCTTTGTTTATATGTCTAGCATATGATTAATATTGTATTTCAAATCTGAAAAAGCAAAGAGATAACAGTTACACACAAACAAAGAAGCTATTACAAAAAGGAGAAGGAAATCCAAGATTTGTTAATTAATCATCTGGACAAACAAGATGTTGTCTCCTTATATTTGAGCTAGTTTTCCCATTCAGATGTGTATTTTCGAACAATTATCTGTGGATGAGACAAGGATATGCACACAAGACCCAGAAGGCATTCTCTCTGACGTTTTTAAAGACGTGGCTCCTTTCTTAATTTAGGGGAAGAATGAGAAGGAAGAGACTGTTTTAATTATACTGCAATTGCGGGGAATATAAATTAAAGTATATATAGTTGCCTTTACTTTTTACAAAGAGAATGTAATTGAAAAGCGATCGAAATACATTCATCTATGCTTTATTTCTGACTTACTGATCTGCAATGGGCTACTGGTTTAGCACCACAGTTTTCTGCCTTGTATTTGTCACTAACAATGATTAATAATCTGTTGCTCCAGTATTCTATTGCAGCATAACAAGTCATCCCCAACTTGGTGAAATAAAGCAACAACAATTGGATTCTGTGGGTCAGGAATTTGGCAAGTGAGATAATTTCTCTGTGCCATGATGTCTGGGCCTCATTTCACAAGACTCAAGTGGCTTCCGGTAACTGAAACAGCTGGGGCTGGAATCATATGGATGCTTCTTCACTTACATATCTGGTACCTGAAACAGGATGACTCAAAGGCTGGGCCAAGATGGCACTGTCAACTGGAGGGTCTACATGTAGCCCGTCTGTGAGGCTTGGGCTTCTTTACAGCATGGAAGTGTCAGTGTAGTTGCGTTTTACCTGGTGTCTCAGGGCCCCAAGAGTGACCGTTTCAGCCAACAAGGCCTTTCATGACCTAGTCTTAGAAGACACACAGTGTCATTTCTGCTGAACTCCTTTGGGTGAAGCATTCCAAGCTTACCATTCAAAAAGAGCAGACATAGACACCACCTCTTGAGATATCAGTATCAAAAAATCTATAGCCATGTTTTAAAATTACCAAACCTATCCACTCTTAAGTGTAGATAAAGGGAGGAAAGTAATGTTTATTAAATGCCTACCACATATCAATCACTCACTCTTAGGAGTTTTAGATACATATTTACTCTTTATTAACAACACTGTAAAGAAATTATTATTATCTCTGTTTGACAAGTAAGGCAGCTAAAGCTCAGAGGTTATAAAACTTATCCAAGAACACACAGCATTGCACAAAACCCTGGTCTATTTGATTCCTTAGCCTGGTAGTTTTTTATTATGCTTTAAGATCACTCTATGTTTACTTATTTTTTTTAACAAAAAATACTTTCTAAATAAAAAGGAATCTTCTTCTGCTTTTTTTTATTTTTATTAATTTGTATGGAAAGTATAGTGTTTTTAACCATCATGCTTTAGTTCATATGGCAACCAAAATCTCATCCAACACAAAAACCTATATAATTTCAATGCATTTGAGATACTTATTTATAAAAAGACTGTTTCTTACGGCTGCTATAACAAATTGCCACCAATTTCATGCCTTAAAACAACACAGATTTATTATCTTACAGTTCTGGACGTCAGAAGTTCATAATGGGTCTTACAGTGCTAAAAATCAAGGTGACAGCAGACTGAACTCCTTCTAGAGGCTGTGGGGGAGAATCCATTTCCTTGCCATTTCCAGTTCCTAGAGGCTACATGCATTCTTTGGCTCATGGGCCCTTCCTCCACCTTCAAAGCCAGCAATCACATCACTTGAAACTTCACTGCTGTCATAACATCTCCTTCTTTGACTCTAATCCTTCTGACTCCTTCTTTCACTTATAAGGACCCTTGTGATTACATTGAGCTCTCTATGGATAATCCAGGACGGTCTCCCCGTCTCAAGGCTCTTAAATTAATCACATAAGAAAAGTCTCTTTTGCTATACAAGGTAACGTAGTCACAGATTCTGGGGATTAGGATGTGGACATCTTGAGTGCGGTGGGCATTATTCTATCACAAAGGCTATTACACAAACATAGCATAAGTGAACACATCATCTGTATCTTCCAATTAAACCGCCACTATGTTCTGCCATCCACTCACAAGAATGTGTTATGTTTACCAATTATCAGGCTGTTAATTACATCTCCTCTCTTACATCCACATTAACGATCTCATCAAGCTCACGAAAGACATTCATTCAGCAGTCCTAAAAGCTGCAGACAATCGTGCCCAGCTCCACATTCTCAGCACCACCGAGGGCACAGTGCAAAGTACTCTGCAAAGTGAAGGGTTTCCACTGCTCTTCCTCAAATCCCTTGACAGACAGGCACACCTATGTGCCCAAAGAAACTCCCCAACTCATGAAATTCAAGCTAGGCTTGCAGAAGCACATTAGCACCTCCTTCCACCATGTAGACCTGTCCAATTACACCTAAGAGGAGGCAAGAAAATGTGAGATTTCAAGCAGGATGGCATGTCTAAACCTGACAGGTGGGGTTTTGCCCTTTCTCCACACTCAACACCATATCTTGTCACGTGTTTCTTTCACCCCCTACCCCTCAGCTCCAATAAGAAAAAAATCGTGGTAAAAAGTCATAGAGTTGAGTCTTAAAGTTATGATTTTCATGAAGATGTTCTCATTTGTTCAGACTTTGCATTTGCTCACAGGCCATGACTGGAATTTATTAACTTGCTAAAACTGATGCTATGAGGTCTTTAGCCCTTGTGTGGTGACGGTTGGCTTAATTGTCCATATCTAAAGAGTGGTTTTGGCTGCTTTCTGATTCTTTCTAGGCTTGTTCAGCCCCATGTTCAGCCACCGCACAGGTCATTGAGTACCTGCTGAAAAGTGTCCTTCCGAAAAACCCAAAGGACTCGCACACATGGGCCTGGTGCCTCCGACATTCACAGAATGTGTGGCGGCTGGTGCAAAACCAAGAATCCATTCTGGGTAGGCAGTGAAGGGCTCAGAAATACTGGCAAATGTCAGAGAGAACCTCGGTGATTTTATTCCTATTATACTCTTAGTGCCATGATGTCACAGCATAAATTTGTACTTTTGCATGCAGCTCATGCTGGTGTGATGACAGCTCTTAAAATATTGAGTGATTGTGGGCCCGTCAGCATAAAATTATTCTAACATGGTGCCTTTATTAGTGCTTCAATAAATGCCATTCTTCTTGTGTTCTGAGGTGGCATTTGCAAATGAGCTAATTTCTCTGCAGTAAAATAATTGTGTTGCATTTATTTTGCGGGGTACAAAACAGTGCTGTTACATAAAGAGGGCTCTTTTTCCATCAAAAGCACATATGCTGTAGTTAGTCAAGTTTAAAAAAGAATGCATTAACTAAATGACTAGGTAATTATTTAAATGAACTCACTGTTTTAAAAAGCTATAAATGGGATAAACACCTTAAAAATCCCTTATTATTATAAAGAGATGTAGCAAATTAGTCACAGGAGTATCCATGTTCCAAGTCAGGGAGAGAAGGTGTTTGCTGATCGGTGACAGGATTTTAGGGGTTTGGTATGGGTCTTTTGACTTCACGTGACATGGGCTTTGTTCTCCAGAAATAGTGGAGAGGGGAGAGGGAAGAGGACAGGTATAATTTGAATTTTACCCCATGCATTTTGCTGCTTGCCTCTTTTAGCCTGGAACCGTGGAATTCTACAGTCTCATTAGTGCAAGGAACGTTCCTTAATGGATGCTGCCCATGAAAAGCAAGCAGTGAGCTCCACACTCAGGTACATCTCCTACAGATCATGCACCAACCTCCTTTCCCATAATTAGGAGACTGTGCATCAAGATTAAGAAATAATTAACTGCTTGCCTCAAGTTTTTGTAACCCAACTGTAAGACACTCTGATGATACTTTCCATTTAACTGGCAAAAATAAAAAGATGGGAAGGAAGGAAGGAAAGGAGAAAGAGAGAGGATAATCAAGAGCAAGAACATGAAAGAGAATTAATAAGAAAAAATGAGAATAGGAAGGAAAGAAATACAGAAAAGTACCCCTGAGAAAATTCTTACAGAAACTGCCAGAATTAAGAAATATGAAGTTGTGTTTTAAGATAAAAGCCAAGCAAATCTTATTGTAAGGATAAACTATGAAGTTTATTCGGGTTAATACTTCCTAAATGAAATTTAGGAATGGTTCCTCACTTCCACACTGCTATGGAGATGTCTGAGTTCTTTCCTCCCTTAGATGTTCATCTTCCTTTGGTGTGGCGTTTGAAAACAAAATGAAAAGGGTATTTCGCTTTAAGCAGAAATTAATTTGTTTCAAAGAAAGCAATACATCATAAAATTTTAAAAATGAGAATTAACTAAGATTGGATGTCTGCCATGTAACCAGGCTCCAGGTTAGGTGATTTGCACTTCCCCTTTTGTTTACTCATCACTACCACCTTGTGCAGTAGTTCTAAATATTTCTGCTGTGATTTGCGGAGCCCTAAACAATATCTTTCTTACAACCTGAACTTGGAACCAGTTCAGGGGTCAGACTCAGATCAAAATGCCAGCTTTTCAACTGGATTGAAGAGTATGGCTCACTTGTGAGCCTTCAACAAGTTTCCTAATCCTTTGCCCTGAGCCACACAGGGCCACCAACAGGAAAACCACAAGGCCTCCATAGCATGGCAGCTGAAGGCAGAGAAACTGGCAAGTAGGCAGATGTGAAAAGAGAAAAAGCTTGAACTTGACATGTTCAGTTCCATCATCCAATTTACCGAGCAGCTAAGCCTCTCTTTCACCCCTGGGGAGGCAGGAATGAGGGCTCAAGAGAAGTCAAAAGTGTTCATTCTGCAATCTGACAATATTCCCTCTCACGAAAGCCAACTGGAAATCATACCCCTTTTACAGAACATGAGAAGTAGAAAAGGTTTTGGCCTATAAAAAACATTCTTATTTTACAAATATGAAAACTGGGATCCACAGAAGTTAACTTTGCCCAAGCTTATATAGCCAGTAAATAGAGAGCTGAAATTCAATCTCTGATCTGTTTCTGACACTAAGGACTATGCTATTATCCACCGCAATGTGTGATTTTTCTAAAATCAGAAATAATATTTATTGGGAAGTGGGAATAAGAAGTCAAACCTCAAAACAACTGAGAAAAAAAAAAAATGACTTACTCTTCAACATCTATGGTTCACATAGCCATAGGCCTAACAACCTATAGATGAATCTAAAGAGTACTTGGAATATGTTCTCATTCCCAGGAAGAGGCAAACACCTGCCTACATAATTTCTTTAAGCACGACGTAACTTTCACATAGGCCAGTGGTTCTCAACTAGGGTTGAATTTGGCTCCCAGAGAACATTTGGCAATGTCTAAAGATAGACTCATCCAACAAAGGATTATCTGGCCAAAAATATCAGTAATGCTGAGGCTGACAAACGCCCATGTAGATAAAATAGGTGTGTGACTACCAGGTATGATCTGGAGGGGCAAGAAGCTCTTTAAGTCAGTCTTCTCCAAAGACTGCTAAAAATTCTGCGATTAGTGAATCTTTGGGGTGACACTCTAATGTCTTTACTTAAAATAAAATTCTCTCTGGGAATAAATGTAAGCAGATACTGCCTTTAATGTGAGAGCTAGCTAAGAGAAAAGAGATACTGAAGATGTAAGGGAAGGCGGAAGAGGCTAGGGCCGACCCAGGTGGAAGTTGTTGTGGGTCTTTGGAGAAACAGCATGAGGACTCTGTTTCTGGAGGAACAGGAAGGAGAAGTGAGAGAGAGATGGGAGAAAGGTGCCTACTTCCTTATTTTGCTCAGGGCTGATCTTAAGTCCAACAACAAAAACAATAACACCTCTCCCCACCCCCACCCCCCAAATAAACAAAGAAGTTTCAAGAGGACCAAGCTGCATTTAGCCAAAAGTTAGGAAGCAGATTATAATGATCCAAAATCTGGCCAATCTGAGTTTGAATCTTAGTACTGCTATTTTCTTTACTGTTTGACCCTGGGAATGTTACTTAAACGCCCTGGGCCCTAGGTTTCTCATCTCCATATTTATAGTCTCAGTGCCAACTGAATCAGAATATTATAGAGATTCAACCAAATATGGTGAGTCTTTAGCCCATAGCAGAGGCTCAGCAATTGTCACTATAGCTGCTATTACTCTGACAAGACAGTTAAATTCTAGAGCAACTGACTAAGACTCTTGCTGAAATAATTTTAAATAGCCTTAAATCCTTTCTGGAATCAGGGGAGGTGTAAATAAATAAATAGGAGTAATGACTATATCCCTGAGCGAGTGTCAGATGTAAAAACACAAAAATATCATGAGGTTTTTGTCAGTGGTTTTCCTCAAAGATTCATGAGACATGAGAGTAGCATTGCAAATAGCCTTAGTAGGAAAGATCATATGACCTCCAAAGTTGAAACTCTCCTTAATGGTTTATAAATTGAATTGCTAGAATGGAGGAAAAAAATTCTCAAAACAAAAGTAACTTTAATGGATTCTGGACTGCTACACCTGAACACACGTTCATAACACACATGTTAATCCTGACAGCATGGATTTCCCTAGTCATCTGATCTACATAACACTTCTAAGGGATGACTAATGTCAGAGGGGTACAGGACTGGATAACTTACTGTGTAACTTACTTTACACTCCAGGTACAGCACAACTTATCAAACAGGCTTAACTTAAGTCATTTTTCTTCCTCACGCTTCATTTTACTTTATTGTAAGTAGAAAAGTAAAATCTCATGAAAATGGCATAGGGTTGACTAATAATTAATTAATTACATCACCCTTTTGAGTGAGGTCCAAGTTACATGTCTTTCTTTTTAATCTGTTTTATGACATATCTCTCTATAGACATGGGACCACAGGCAATTTTCTGGACCTTCCTTGGCCTCCTTTATTTTTTTCACTTGTAAAATAAAGGAGTTGACACAAGGAACTCTAAGGCCTTGTGATCCAGGAACCCTGGGAAATTGTAAGAAATGCAGCAACTCAGGCTCCACCCAGATCTATGGAATCACAACATTTACCAAGATCCCAGAGCAAATCTGATGCAATTTCAAGTTTGAGAAGCACTGTACTAAGTCCCATTCCAGTTTCAGTTGGTAAAAAAACAAAAACAAAACAACAACTAGCCAATGGAAGACCAAACATTGGCCATTATAGAAAAGCTAAAACATATTCCACCCTTTCCTTCTTGGCTCTCACCTCTAGGATTTCCTTGATGTCTTCTAGCTGATATTTTCCTTAGGTTAAAGAGCCAATGATGGCTGAGTCAGCAGGGATAAGAAAGAGAGAAATCTGTAAGTTGTTATTCATTTTAATTTTCTGTAGCCAAGCTATGTAAGTGTGGTAAGATATTCTGCCCTCAGGTTCCGACACAAACATGCTGAGAAAGGGATCAAAGCACTGGAGTTACCAACGTGGACCAATGAGCCCGACAGCCTGTTTGAATTCCAGTTCTGCCACTAACAAGTTGCCTGATTTCGACTCATTACAGTATTTCAGTCTCCTAATCTGAGAAATGGGAATAATAAGGACCCTGTTTAATTAAATACTTAAATATGTCAATATTTGTAAAATCCTCCGACCAGAGCCTGGACCATGGTAAGCACTACATAAACCCTTGGTTAAATAAGATAAGGCAACATATAAGAAATGTTTCCACTTTCCTATTTTGCTTTTAACAATAGGGAAACCCAATTCAGCCAACTCTATCTTGTGGTAATATCTTTGATCCAGGCACAAGGCTGTGATAATTGGTATTTTGCCAATAAATTCATTGTGATGTGGCTGCTAATTTTTCCTTTCAGATATAATAAGTGTACATTATACCAGGGGTGCCAAAAAAATGTATACAAGTGAACAATTTGGTCAACATTGCTCAAGCAGTAGTTCGCCGCAATCAGAAGCGTCTGGAAGCTGATGGTAACCACTTTGAGCACCTCTCGTAATTACAGAAGTCAAACGTGACTTGTATTCATCTTTTGTTATCGGTATACATTGAGTATTACAATTTTAATACAGTTTTCCTTTCTTAACATATGTATACAGTTTTGGCACCCTCTGTCTATAAATAACACCAATAGTTTACAATAATATATATTATGTTCACATATATAACAACAACCTTGTGAGAGCGATATGATTAGCAACCCCATGTTGCAGTTGAGAAAACTGAAGCTGTAACTTTCTTAAGCTCATACAGCTGTGTGGAAAGTGGGGCTCTGAAATCAGGCAGTCTGCCTTCAGAATCTGTGTTCTTAAGTACTATAGTGTAGTATATGCTATACATATACTAAATACTATACCATCTATAAATATGTACTGTGGAATGCTATATGCTAAATGCTATATTATGCTGCCTTCCTCAGAGGGGCTTCATCCTTTCTGGTCTTAATATTTATGTCAGTGGTATTTGTCTTAAATTCATCTAAAATAGTGTATCGCTTAGGGGCAGAGACAGTTTCTCCACTTTTCTCTGTGTAAAGCCAAAAGAAACAATTTGTGCAGTTAGTTAATCACTTACTGAACTTCTAGTAATAACAATGACATAATATATTATCAAATTCTAATGACATCACAGAAAAGAAACTACCATTGAAAACATCTCTTCCCTCTGAAGTTCTATTGAATGCGACTTTGCATGCATGCTACAGTTTTAACAAGATGTTTACATCAAGCTTGTACAAAATATTTGAAAATTCACTTGGATAAATTATCCTGAAAGCTAGTAAATGACCCTTTTTATGCTACTTTGATAATATCAGAGCCAGTAGCCAATCTTTACTATCCTAGAGAGAAAAGAAAAAGCAGCAAAATGACACTGAAAGGGCACACGGGGCCTCTCAAGTTATAATAGGGATGTTTCTGCTTTTGTTATTCATACTCTGTCATAGGCAAACGAGTGTAAAAAGGCAAGGGGGTATTCAGGCTTCTTGCGAACACAAGTAGGTAGAACTTCCATCAATGATGGTTACAAATGGGAAACTGGGGAGAAAGAGGGATGTGAATGATCGGGGTACGTGCGCAACAGGGCACTGAGTCTGCAGTCTGGGTGCAGCGGTGCAGAGTCTGATTCGCTAAGACTCACTGCACCTCCCTCCTGTCCCCAGTCCCTGTTGCCTTCTCTGTGATGCATTGCCCCTCTGAACATACATAGCATTTACAGCCTGAACTCCCACTTGTCCTAACCACAGACAAAGGACATGCAGCCTGCAAATACACTTTACATGTTCAGATTCTTGCCCTACCACTTGGTACCAGTGTGATGCAGAAAAGCTCCCTAACCCGTTTTAAGCCTTTGTCTCCCTATTGGTGGTAGAAGAAGGAAAATAATAGTTTCCAACTCCTAGGGTTATTGTAAGTATCATTCCAGCTAATGTGTGTAAAGTGCTAAGTGAAGTGCCTGGGGTGTGGTACCCACTGGATAAATGTGAACTATTTCTGCCTAATTAGGTAGTACATTCTTTCCCTTGTACTTTTTTCTATCCTACGCAGCAGCACAGTCATAGCAGAGCAATCTACATAAAGTAGGTGCTCTTAAAATGTTAGAAAAACACACTGGCAAGAGTAAGGCAACCAGGGAGGGGGAAGGGAACAGGAAGGAGAAATCTGCATCCCACCAATGACGCCAAGTGTATTTCTCATACTGGAGACCATGCCACACTGGGACTTTTGGTGTCTGTCATCCTGGTTACAATTGGTCCAGATGACCACACTTGGTGAAGAGTAGAGCAATGATGCTATCAGATCCTAAAGAGTGTAGCTTTGCAAGACAATAACAGGGACCCTGCCCCAGAAAAATCCTGACTGCATGCCAAACACAAAACAAATTCCAGGCAAAGTCCCCAAGTATAACTGCCTCCTACTGTCTTCTCCAGCTCTGGCTCTGGCCTCTGCTCTAATCCCACTCCCCACAGGCTGAAGGATTTTGAACTGGCAGAATGAAACCAAATGCTGTCCCTTACATTTCATCTAGGAATAAAAATTTCAGACAATGCTTCATGCCCATGTCTGGTAGAACCTTTTTCATCTCCCAATCCCTGACAAGCCTAACTATTCCTTTGTAAGAGGGAACTAAGAAAAAAATAAAAAGTACAAGACAAATAAAAAAGATATAGTAGTTCAAAAAAAAAAAAGGATCACTGTGAGAATTCAGAGCAAATGTCTTCCTATAAAATAATAAATCCCTACAAGGAATAAGGAAGTGCTTTATAACTCCTGTGTTACGTGTTTACAATAAGAGTCAAAAAAACTATATCAGACATGGAGGTAAAAAGCACAAATAACAAGCTTAATACAATTAATGGAGGTGGATTAGTAAGTTAATTTTTTAGATATTCAAATTTGTAAGGTAGTAGACAAACTCCAGAAATTCTCCCCAAACTTAGGGAACGCAGATAAAGAGATTTAAATGGTTAGAGAAAGCAAAGAGACATGGAAGACAAATGTACAAGATTTCATAAAGTTACAAAGGGAGTTTAAGAAAATAAAATAAAGACACAGCACTGAAGAAATAGTTAAAGCAACAATAGAAGAGAACTTTTTTACCTGCATAAACTGATTTTGAAGATTTAAATATTTTGCCAAAAAAAAAAAAAAAGAAAGAAAATTTAAGGGACAAAACAACACACAGACATAGGCCAACAATGTTTTTCCATTTAAAATATCCCTCAAACATTTGCATAGATACATAGAAATAGCTACCATGCCTAAACACACCCATACAAAGGAGCTAGGATTGGGCAGACTTTTATTTTCTCTGTAATATGAAATAAAAAAAAAAAAGACAACAAAGCAAACATTGCTAAATTTTAAGAGACAGTGACTTCAACTCAAGACAAATTTTTGATCAAGTCTAAAGGAAACAAAAGGAAAAGACATAAATACGTAAACGATCAGACAATATGCTACTATGTATGGTTAATGAAAACATTACTCAAAGACATACTCCAGCTGCTAATAGATGAATTAAAATAAGTCCATTTGACTCATAATTTCACTAGATTAAATTTAATAATAGCTCCAGATATTTTGAGTTTTCTGAGGACCAAGTTCCCATGAACTCTGACCTCATTTCAAGACCCACAAATATCTGTATCCTAATAAAAATAACAAAAATATACTAATTAAAATAAGTGTTACCATTTGCTAGACACATTATAATCATAACCCCAAATCTTTACAAAGCCCTGCAGTACCTTCTCCCTTTCATTGATAAAAAAAAAAAAAAATCAATCTTTAGAGAGATTAAATGATTTTCCAAATACATTCTCCTAATAAGTGACAGCGTCAGTATTCAATTACAAGTGCTCTTGTTTCCAAAGCCCCGCCATTTTCTACTATCCTATTGTACCTGCTCCTGCACCCACAAGTCTATAAGTTAGGAATGGGGATGCCTGTGATTCAGCTTTGGTTAGAGAAAGGGAATGCATGTGATAGGTACTAAGTCTTACAGGAGGAATAGAGTAGGCTGTGTACCATGAGAGTATATTAACCATATTTCTAGCTTCTCTAAACTTGATGCTTTAACATCTTTCCTATGTGCATATGCTAGACATGCCTTGTTCTGGACACCCTAATAATATGCCTAAACCACGTTGCCTTAGCCTCCTTCCTCCTTCACCTGCTGTCCCCGCCCCAGAGAAGTCCTCTTCCTGAAGCATGCTTTTTAAATACAAACCTATCAATCCAAACAGTACACCCCAACGGCCTTCCTTGTCTGACTCTCACACTCTGGGCCACTATACATTTGCCCAAATCATTCTAGGGCCAAGTCCCAGACAACAAGGGATGGCCCGCCCTGTGCCCTGGAGCCCACTGAAATTATTCAAACTAGCCAATCCTAAGCCTGCTTACGCTGCCTCAGCTGTTCCTTCTCAAGGAAATCAGAATAAATGCTCTTGCCCACAGTTCTCCCTTCTGTTGCCTTGAAACTAAGACCGGTAGCTTCCCTTTGTGGCCCACAGTGATGGTTAATTTTATGTGTCAACTTGACTAGGCTACAAGGTGCACAGATATTTGGTCAAACACTATTCTGGATGTGTTTGTAAGGGTGTTTTTGGATAGGATTAGCATTTGAATCAGTAGAGTGAGTAAAGCAGATGGCCCTTCCTAATGATGGTGGTTCTCATTCAATCAATTGAAGACCTGAATATAACAAAAAGAATGACCTCCCACAAGTAAGGGGGAATTTTCCCTGCATCACTGCATTGGTCTTTTCCTGTATTTGGACTTTAACTGAAATATCAATTATTCTTGGTTCTCAAGTCAGCTGGCTTTTGGACTGGAACTATATCCATTCTCCTGGGTATCCAGCTTGCCAACTATAGATCTTGGGCCTTCTCAGCCTATATACTCATGTGAACCAATTCTTTATAATAAATCACGTGTGTGTGTGTGTGTGTGTGTGTGTGTGTGTGTGTGTGTGTGAAATCTCCTATTAGTTCTGCTTCTCTGGAGAACCCTAACTAATACAAAACTCCCCATGGTCTGGCATGCCCCCTCCTCTTGGGGATTGTGAATAATAAACTATCTTTCCAATGGCAGTCATTTCCTGATTGTCTTACTAGACCTCAAATTTTGTATTAATACACTATATTTTAAAACACGGGGTAAGATGTCAGGAGCTACCATTTGCCTACATTAATCTTTCACAGTTAAATTTTAATAAACTGGAAATAGTATATGATCCCCACCTGCTAGCTCTGTCACGTCTAGGACATTTAATTAGAAGTGAGGTGATTTCTCTTTACAGTTTCACATTCACAATTAGATCTATGGAATGAATATTAATGAGCCAAATACTGTATATGGTCTTACTTTCCCAATTTTACCTTAGCACAATCTACATATCAGAAGCACTAAAGTTAAAAGGCACTAAATCAGCAGCAATTCTTCAAAATGATTGGAAAATCATTTCATCAGTGAAAGGTTATGCGACCGGCGGTCTTTACTCAGGGAACAGTGAAATTAAAGGGAAAACTCATATGACCAAAACGAGAAGAGATAGTTGTGGCACTCCGTGAATCAAATCAAGTCTTAGAAACCAGAAAGAGAAAGGAAAGGTAAGGGAGCTGTGCACGTGACTGCTTTCTTTTTCACACTCTATGAACCTTGAGTCTCATTGGCCTCAGCCTGAGTGTTACAAAATGCCCAGGAATGGAAAGATGCCTTGCAAAACCAAGCCTTGGAACAATTGATTCACTTTAAGCCGATGCCTGCCCCCGAGAGCCTGAGGAAACGCCATTCACTTCACTAAGGCAAACATTGAACCATGAGCTCTAAGAGCTGTTTTGTTGCAACTTTCACCACTTTCTCATTCTAAGAGTCTAGACAAGCATTTTTGTATTGTATTTATAGTTGAGAGTGTCCTGTAAATTTGAAGTGATTTTTAATAAAAAAAGAAGTATTTGAATATCAATACTGTTGTATCAATCTAGTTCCAGTCAGGAATACAGAAAACACATCAGTAAGGAGTTGAAGGGGAAAAAAAGGCAAAAAAGCAATAGTGAAATATCACAGAAGTAATAGTTGCTGGGAGTGATTATCAACTTCATCCTTCATTAGTTTTGAGACCTTAGGCAAGTGACTTAGCCTCCTAAAGTGTCCTGATAATATACCCAGAGTTCGCCAAAGAGTGAGGTTTGAGGGCCCAGTCCCCGGGACTTCCCTTCCTTCTAACACCAACTGAATGTTCAGGGGGTGTCCAAAACCACCCTCAGCTTCCTCATTCACCAGAAGAATTCGGAGAATTCACTGAGAGCTACTATACTTGCTTTTAGTTATGGTTGATTACAGGGAAAGGATGCAGGTCAACATCGGCCAGAGGAAGATATATGTGGGGTGGAGTCTGGGAGGGTTCCAAACATGAAGCTTCTGTTGTCCTCAGGACACATTACCATCCCGGCATTGATGTATGACAGTACACATGGAGTATTGCCAATCAGGGAAGTGTGCCTGAGCACCAGTGTTCAGTTTTTATTGGGGCTTCGTTATATAGGCATAACTAGCTGATTGCCCACACGGTGGAACTCAGTCTCTAGATCAACTGATACCCAGTTACCCAAAGTCTCCACCCTAAATCACGTTGTTGGTCTTTTTGGTGTGGCCCGCCTCAGCCTAAAGCTATCAGGTATGGTCATTCCCATCTTAAGATCCAGTGTGGTCTAACCCTGGCTTAAGCAAAGACACCAGGTATGCTATAGATTCCAGAAGTAGAAGGCAAAGGCCAGATCTCTCTTTCAACAAGGCCAAACTCTATACTACACATAATACCACCTGGGTAGAATGGTAATGTGTGTTGGTTTTTCCCAGGATGGTCCCAGTTTACTTCTAATGTTCTGGAGTAATATCCTTAAAAACAATGCATTCCTTTTCACTATCAAACATGTCTCAATTTAGACAACAAACTCTGAGGCCATTCTACTCATTGGCAAAAATATTAAAAATATTTATCAACAATAAAGGAGATTAATATCATTACTACAAAACATACTTTGTTCTGTTGGAAAACATTCTGTACTTCCAATTTTGTCCAAATTTTATCCTGCAATATAGGGTACACTATCCCAAATCCCTAATGTACTTCCAAAGGCATAGTAAGAATTGATTCCAAAAATAATTAGACCATAAATGCCAAGAATACAGAAAATTATTAATACTTTTGTGTTCATTTGACAAAAAAGGAGATCAAGGCTCAGAACAGGAAGCATCCAACGTTCCATAGCTACTGACTCACAAAATTTTGACTGTAACGGAAGTCTTAGCATCTTTCTACTCTGTATGCTATATTGCTCTCTTTTCGGAATGTAATGTGCATATTACTTGCTTCAGAGCTTTGGTAACTATGTAGTAGTTAAGAATGTAGATTCTGAGGTCTTAACTGTCTATGTATGAATCCTGGTTTCACTATTTACTGACAGTACAGCATGGAGATGGTCATTCATCCTTTCTATTTCAATGCTCTTGTTTGTAAAATGATAATAATACATAGCTCACAGGGGTGCTGTGAGGGTTAAATAAGCTTATATGAGTAAAGGACCTAGGACAGGAATAGTTATATGTGTATTAACTATATTATTGTCATTGTTAATCTTAATTCAGGGTTTTGTTTAACAAAAAAACTACATAATTGCAAATATTATAAGGAAACTTTGCAACCTGCCTCCCTCAGCCTTTACTTTTCACCTCAAGAGAGAAATCCTGAAATCTTCCACCTTCTAGAAACCCCAGGCATACTGGAGGTCTTGAGATCCACATTCTCCATTGCACACATATCTTTAATAAGAAGGGGAAAAAATAAAACATAAAAATAAGAATAGGGAATGTGTGCAGGGAATTGATCTATAGGGTTCTTGTCTCATTGTGGATGCTCAAAAACTTAGTTCCCTCACCCAACTCCATTGATATTTTCCTGCATGTTGCTTGGTACGCTTTTCAGAGAACTTTCTCTTTTCATTTGGTTCTTATTGAGCCTGAAGCTACTTAAGCCAGATGCTCACCTTTCTCATGTCAAAATTGGTAATGCACGGGTTCTGCCAATGACAGCCAAGGCTGTCCTCCAACAAAGCATTATTTATTTGGGTTAAGACCTAAGTTGTGAGGAAACCTGGGAATTTGCAAAGACCTTGGCTGACTAACAGGTAAAGCCATTGTCAGCAATGAACACTTTGTGTGAATTAATGGATTTTTTCCACGCTAGAACTTTTCTTCTAATGCTTCTTCTCTAGTGTCCTGGGAATGGGACAACGTATGTTGCAAGTACACAAAGTATAAGTACATTGGAATAAGTAATAATAAAAGATAACTCTAGAGTATACACAAGTAGCATCTGAGTAAGGCAGGCTGGAGGAAGGAAAGAGAAGGGAGGGGACAGTGCATACCAAAGCTAAAAATGGGATAGGAAACAACTCACATTTCAATTATAGCTCAATAGAACTGGGGGAAGAGGGAAAGAAACTAAAAGAAGAAGCATCACACATTTAAGCAATGTGTCCAGGATCTCAGGGATGGTCCCCAATCACGGAGACAACCAATAACTATGAGTGAATGAACAAACTCCACAGGCAGGCCCCTGCAAATTGGGAGAAATTGCACAAATCCCTGCGGGAGGGCTGCTCTTGATCCTCGGAGTCTCATTTAAGGCCGCATGTAATCATTTCTCTAGTGCCACCTGAGTTCTCACCAGCCCACTCTGCGCCCTTCACTGTAAATGTTGGGCTCTAGTGCTCATCTTCACTCTGAAGCCTTCATGAATCACTTACTCTTTTTGCATTGCTCTTTGAGCCTTGTCTCCAGGGAACTCTGCCCCAGAATGGACAGGGCTTTCTTGCTCATCATCTTGAAACATCATTATGTATCAGCAGGCAGGCTTCACCTCTGGTGGGCTGGGCTGACCTGATCTAGCAAAAATATTAAAATGTGTGCCATGCACTGCACTCCTGTCTTCATGGGAGAGTAGTGACATCTGTCAGGTATGCTTCTTGCATTTGAAATGCTTTCCAAACTAGTCCTTGCACTCAGCTTTTCCCAGAAAGAAAGGTAGCAGGCTTGGAAACAGAAAGACCTGCACTCCATTACAAAGTCCAGTGCCAGCCCTCTCTCCTTGGGAAAGCCACAGACGCTGTAAAATGAAGATAATTACACCTGCATCTCAGGGTAATTTTGAAGATTAACTGAGATAATGTTTATAGCACAATTTGGCAAATTTGTTAGCATTTAATACATATAAGCATTATACGTGCATATAAAATAAAAACTCTTTAGCCAACATGAAGGTCAGTTTTGCTGCCACTGAGAGAATCTTCTGACTAGCAACTCCTGTTGTTCTCTTGGATCCAGTTGGGAAAATCATATTGTCAATCCTATCTCCCAGGAATCAGAAAACAGAACACAGAAACCGCTTTATTTACTGGTAGGAAGCTGAGCTGAAAGGTCATAAAAACATGGGCACTGAGGTGAGTAGAAAAGGCAGCAGGTATAAAGAAAGGAAATCAAAACAGAAACAGAGAGAGAAGCAGAAGTGAACAATATATGTAGAGGTAAGCTAAATCATGGAGCTCTATAACCTGAATCTGTATAAAATATATATATATATTTCAAGCTCCTTTAAGAGCACTTCTATAGCAGTCAGACAAACTCCAAAACAACATTGAGTCACACACACATAAAGGGAGAGAGAGAGAGAGAGAGAAAGAGAGAGAAAGAGAGAGAGAGAGATCCATCCATAACCATATAAACAGATTCAGATTCAACCCTCCCGCCCTCTAGCTTCCATGCCTGGGCAGACTGGTATCACTGCCTCCACAGACAGACATATCAATGTTGCCCTAGGTGCTGTGAGAGAAAAAATCAAATTGGGTGGTGAAGGAAAGTAGTCTATTTTGGGATTGCACCCAAAAAGCAAAAATAGGAACCACTATAAGGACCCAGAGGCACTGCAACCTAAATGCATCACACTTATTCCCCTCCTCACAGTCTTCACTGCCCAAAGAGCAACAAAGCCTCAGCCTCTCAGGCAGGGGCACACAAGTCTCGAGGGCTTTGGGGGGAAATACATCAATCAAGCCATTCTTTGCTAAATGTGAGAAACACTTAGATGTTGGTGAGGCCAGTGGCCTGTTATTACCATCAGTAGTAATATATGCTTCTACAGAAATTCTCAGATCAGGGGAATTTTTTATAAAAACAGCACCATATTATTATATATTATAATGAGGAAGGAAGTATGTGGGGGAAGCAACTTTTAGAAAGTAGCATGACAGAGAGATTAAACATTTTCCTTATGGGATGCCAAAAGGAACAAAACGGACCAGCAATGAAGTGAGCGTCCACACATTCTAGACTCGACCATTTATCCACTCGGTGACTGTAAGCAAGTTACCTGACTACTCTGCCTCATTGAACTCATGTGTACAATGGGGATAAGAAGTATAAGGCACCTCAGGGGTTGTTTCAAAATTAGATGAGGATTATAAAGTGTGTGGCCCTGAGCACACCCTCAGTACATTTAGCTGCGATTGCTAAGTTCTTTTGTTGTACTCTTCCCAAAAGTGACAGTGAGACGAAGATTTGTGTGCAAGGGCTTTATTTCAGAAATGATCTCAGGAACCGTCAGTAGGAGACTGCAGAAGTGAGATAGAAAAGATAAGGAGCTATCTTATACAGGGAACACTAATGAGTAGCTATCACTGTGGGCAACGGCGGTCCCGTCATAATAACAGGCCAGCGGCCTCTCCATCATGTTATTTGAGACAATGGGAAGGAGAGCTATTTAGGGGGCACTGGAACAGAAATGTCACTACAGGGCACAGGCCAACCTGCCTTTGATTAATTCTGGCCAGCATTTTTATTAGGAGAACTGAAATATCTAAAACCATAGCTTTTGGGTTTGAAAGTATAACTCATAACAATTCCAAGCAACCCAGGTGTTTCAATGCAGCAGGTGCCTCCAACATGCGGGAAATCACTATATGAATTTCCAGAGGGAAATTGATATCTCTTAATTCTCTAAAGATATTCAAGCAAGAATCTAGTCAATTTAACTTGAGGTTGTCCCTGGCTTTTATTCAAGTTCTGAGGACAGTGGGTCACCCTTAACATTTCACGACCCATAGTCACTGGACCTTCATCGCCCTTCTCAAAGTTTTGTTCTATTTTTCATCCTATTATTTCTGTATGGGAGTTCCCACATTTGTTTCTAATTCTGTCAGGTGACAATTCAAACCTACTATAGAGCACCTCCCTTCTGACACTGTGGCTCTTTTCCACTGTAAAAATGTTAATGTCCTCCCCAAAGTAATTGTCTCTGGATGTCCCCAAATGTCTTTTTTTTCCCCTCAGGCTCCAGTGCAGCACTGTATTCCCTCCACACTCTATGCTACAGAACCCAGTTGTGTTCTGTCCACTTTATGGTGAATGCCTCTCTCCCTGCTCTGTTATCTCTCTCCACTGCCTGGCGCGAAAGCAGGAAAGCTTCGGTCCCTAGGTTTATCTGAGTCCCTCTTTCTAAGCAGCTCCTTCAGCTTTCCACCCACAAGCACTCTATCCACAAGAGCCAGGCACAAGCCAGTCCGACACGAAGACCTAACGGTCCCACCGTAGCCTACAAGCCCCCACATGATTCATCCCTAGTTTCCTCCCCATACGTTTTGCTTCCACTCTTTCTCTTGCTCACTGGTCTCCTGGATGTTTCTCAAGAACACAAGAAATTCTTTCCAGCTTCAGTGCCTTTGTGCTGCCTCTTCCCTCCGCCTGGAATGTTTTTCCCTATGGTCCTGGAAACTAACTCCTACATCTCATTCAGATCCCAGCTTAAATGTCACCCATATCATTGGTGCTAAATTATCCCTTGTCAGCTCAGCACCAAACCATCACTCCCACCAAAGGCTAAGAACTCTGTTTCCCAGAATCCCCTTTTCTCTATGCTTCTGCATTAGGGTTTGCCAAGGAGAAGAATTTGAGCAAGATTTGGAAAGCAGAAGTAATTATCCTTGGGAGGTTGTGAGAGTCAAACCAGGAGATATTCACAGACCCACTTCACAATCCTACTCCAAGAACTAGTCTTACGATGCTTCTTGAACTTTGCTTTGAGCTCCAACTGTTCAGGTGAAAATAAGTGACGGCTTTTCTGATTCCAGAGCTGAAGTGTTCCAGACCTTCACTCTCCGGCTCCTCCCACATTCACATAATTCCTTACTCCTGCAGTGCTTGTATTGCCTCTGTTTTTCTGACGAGAAATGAGGCTGCTACACCACCTATCTGAATTAGCCCCCTAGCTATTCATTCTTTGTGTCATCTCTTTAATTTTCTCCTTACAACATCCTATCGATATTTGCCTCATTCATCTATTTGTTTGCTCTCTGTCCCCATTGCCGCCCCACCCCTACACCACAAGAACACAAGTGGGTACTTTGTGTTATTCACCGCTGTACCTCCAGTGAATAGCTTATAACATAAAGTCCTACCTTTGAGTCCTACCTTCATAATTGTGAAATTGGTAAGACATACAAGAGAAGGAAAGGTATTGTTACCTGAGACTCCTACTACATATGTTAACCTATAGAGTAGACATCAATATGATTTTTACTTCCTTTGTAAAGGTACAATTATGAATACCCACTATATGCAAGCCAGGGACTATGCTAGGCACTTTTACATAAATTATCTCTTTTACTTTTCTGTAAAATAAAATTTCTGAACCACATGTGCCTAGATTAATGTCGGATTCAATAAGCTGCTCAGCAAGCTCAGACCAGATGTCTCTATCTTGAATTTCAAGATCTCATTTGGCCCTGGTTCTGTTCTCTCTAGCCAGAACACAACAGCAGGCTCCTAGAAGGAAAAATGAGCTATTTAAGAATTTACTGCTGGAATCGCAGTTTGATATATATATTCGGAGAGCATCTCAGAGTCTGATACTTCAGGTTAGAATCTGTGCCTATGCCGATGCCTCATCTTAAAGCCTGGGAATCTTTGTTGGCCATCCACCAAAACAAGAATGAAATACTAAACCACTACTGTGATGATGTACGTGAGGTAAGTGCTAAAGGTTCACTTAATTTGTAAATTGCTCCCGTTTGATAAGCTCCTTTACATATTTTAATCACTGACTTCTAATGGTCTATGGTTAAGAGTGCAGTGTTCACCCATCTGTGGTTTTCTGCTTCTTCCTAGACACACGGGACTACACTTTCCAGGTCTCTGACAGGTACATGGAGTTACATGAGTGGTTCTTGAGTGACAATGACTTATGCCACTTCTGGTCAAGGCACATAAGATCAGGCGTGAGTGCTTTCTAGTTCCCTCACACAGAGACCCTGAAAACCATGTTTTTGAGGTGGCAGCAAAACAAGATGGTGAAGCTCTTTCTGCCTTGATCTAAGTGACTAGAGCAAAGCTTTCCACTGTAGACACACATAGGATATCAGTGTAGGATATATTGAATGAATGAAAATTAAATCATTTTTCTGTTAGACCAGCAAGATGTGGAGACTAATTTATTAGTTAAAATATAACCTAACCTGTCCTGACTAATATCAACTTCAAGATATTATTTCCTCATAATAATTTCTACTGATAAGTGAATAATGCTTAGTGAGATTCCACATAATGATTTTGAAGGACACTGCATTTTTCTCTCAGGTATACAAAAGTATTTCATATAGATTGTCTCCTTTATGCATATAACATTTCCATAATAAAAACTGTAATCATCATTTCCACGTGAAAACTAAGGTATAAAGAAGTGAATTGATTACCCATAGATAACCGCAATTCATTGAAAAGAGCTATAAAGAAAAATCCCCATGGACTTATTCCAAGTATCAGGTCTTTTTCATTCACAGAACAGACTCTTGGGCTTTTTCTGGGCTTGCTAGCATCCATTTCTTCCCTCTTATAAAGCCCGTTACCACAATACCACAGTACTAAAAGAATAAGGGGGAAAAATTATAGTAGCTTTTTGGATATAAAACCTGAAGTAATTGCATTGTATGGCATGTCTGTGGCCTTAATGTAAATTATTTTTTTCTTTGATCCCTTCCCATTCTGCTACTAGCAGGCCCTCCAGAGTAATCAAGTTACCCAGCCAACTAAGCTTTTGCATTACTAAAAAAGTATTACCCGTGAACAGCATGCAACCACTAAAGCTTTTTCCCCCATCCTGTGAAAAATGTAACACTGGCTAAAAAGAAAAGCCATTCTTGGAGCCAGTTTGGAGTTTATTGGGTTTTTTCTTTCCCTTCAGTTCTTACTAATAATTTAAAAGCTGAATAAGAGTGAAGGATTATATTCAATTCATTGTCTACACTAAATATTCAACTTCTTGTCACCCTTCAGGAAAAAAAAATATATATATAATATATATACATATGTATATATGCATATACATGTTATACATATACATAGGTGGCTTTAAAATTTCCAATAGGAGCCTTTTTAAAAATAAAATCAAATAAAACATTTAAAAGATTGAATAAAAGTAAATAATAAATAATAGGAGGGTTAAATAAAATAAACTTAGTTTTAGTAATTATCTTATTCCATCCATGAGTTTTTTGATTCATCTTATGTGGAATACATTCATCCAAACAAGAATAAAGAAGGTTGGTATTTTAAGAAATCATTATTATTTCCTCTTAGTATTTGTCCACTCTAACCAATCCAACTCAAGAGGACAAGGAGTCATGAGAACTCTCAGTGGAGAGAAGCCCCAACGAATCCCGAGATAGAATTCATATACCAATCAGTTTGTGTCTGAAACATACAGTTGGACCTCAATAAAATGGGCCACCTGATGCTATTACTCCATTTGTTGTAATTAGCATGGACTTTCTTATCTCACAGATGATTTCTGTTTCCTTCTGCCTGCCTCATTTCTATGTCTTCCCATCTCCTGACTTGGTCTTTGTCTCCTATTTCTGGACTCAACGTTTGTCTTTTGAACTTGATGATTGTGTGAGGCAGTTGTTTCTTTTGCTTTCAGGTTTTTTTGTTTGTTTGTTTGCTCTCAGATCCATTTCTCTTCCTTGCCCTGCTCTGCTTTTTTTCCAAGCTTCCTTCACATCTGACTTTGACCTAGGTATAGCAAGGTATGCTCTGGTAGAAAATTAAAGGTGGGCTAGTAGATAAGCCAGGTAGTATCTCTCCCCATTCCTTACCCGCACTTTGGACTGTCTCTAGAAGATGCTGCATCTCTTTGGTGAGTTCTAGACACCACTAAGAAGATCTAGTCTCTACAATCCTCATATTATTTTCTAGAATCTTTATTGTTTTACTTCTCCTATTTAGACATCTCATTGGATCTAGAATTGTTTTCTGTCCATAGTACTCTTTTCCTAAACATATATATCTGATTGACTCAGCACCATTTATTGAAAAGACAATTATTTCTTCACAGTACTGCAGTATAATCTTCATCATTAATCAAGTGACCTGATATAGGTGGGTCACTTCTTGGACTCTATTCTGTTTCACTGATAAATCTTTCCATATATCAATATCACACAGCTTAGGATAAAACTTGATATCTGATAGTGTAGTTCTGTAATTTTGTTTCTTTTCTTCAAGATCATCTAAACTATTTTTGCTCCTTTGCGTTTTCATATACATTTTGGATCAGCGTGCCACTTTCCATGATAGATGAGAGAGAAAGAGAGAAAGAAAGGGGAGGGAGGCGGAGGAAGGGGGGAGGGAGGGAGAGAGAGAGAGAGAGAGAGAGAGAGAGAGAGAGAGAGAGAGAGAGAGAGAGAGAGAGAGAGAGAGAGAGAGAGAGAGAGAGAGAGAGAGTAGGATTGATAATAGATAAACAAACAAACCTAGAATTGCCCTGAATATAAATCCATATGGGAAGGACTAATGTCTTTTCAATATTGAGCTTTCGAATATGTGAACATGGTTTATCATTCCATTATCATGGTTTTATTTCACATCTTTCAATAGATTAGAGTTATTTAACTTTCAGTATAGAGGATTCTCTCATCTTCCATTCAATTTATTCTCAGGTATTTGATGCTACTGTAAATACATGTATTTTAGATTTTATTTTCTAATTTTTTGCTAATGTATAGAAAAACGATTGATATTTGTATATTGACATTAGTGTTTTGCTAAATTCACTTTTTAGTTTTTTTATTATTTTGGATTTTTCTATGGTCACATTCATGTCATCAGTAAACAATGAAAATTTTATTTCATCATTTTTAATCCTTATATATTTTCTTTTCCTTGCCTACTTTCAGAAGCTAGGACACTGTGTTGCTCCTGATATAAGATGGACAGCTTTCAAAATTAAGTATGATGTTGGCTATAGGTATTTTGTAGACTACCTATCTTAGTCCATTTGGACTCCTACAACAAAATACCACAGACCGAGTAGCTTATAAACAACAGAAATTCATTTCTTACATTTCTGGAAGCTAGAAATCCAAGTTCAGGGTGCCAGAATGGACAGGTTACAGACTGCCAGCTTCTTGCTGTGTCCTCACATGGTGGGAGGGGCAAGGGAACTTTCTTGGG
Source organism: Rhinolophus ferrumequinum (assembly GCF_004115265.2). Classification (NCBI taxonomy): domain Eukaryota; kingdom Metazoa; phylum Chordata; class Mammalia; order Chiroptera; family Rhinolophidae; genus Rhinolophus; species Rhinolophus ferrumequinum. Next base: position 44,192,885 of record NC_046295.1, on the reverse strand, counting down.
CCTTATTTATAAAGACATTAATCACTCCAAAAATTGCCTCTTTTACTAATACATTGGCCATTAAGATTTTAAAATATGAACTTTGGGGGGCACACAAGCATTCAGTCTATAGCAATATTCTTCATCAGGCTGAGAATCTTTTCCTTTATTATTTGTTTGCTAGTTGCTATTAAATGTTCCTGTCATGAATCATTTTTAAAAATTGTATTGAATGCTTTTCTGCCTGTGTTGAGATACTATATGATTTTTCTTCTTTATTTGGTTAATCGATTTAATGTCAGTTATTTTCAAATGTTAAATTAATCTTGTATTTTTGGAATACAAAACTTGGTTGTGATGTATTAGCCTTTCCATTATCACTGAATTTACTATTTAAATATTTTTGTTTAGGGTTGTTGCATCTATGTTTAAGATATTGTCTTACTATTTCTGTATATTTTATTGTCTTTGTCCATTTATGTGTCAATATTATATGTTAGCAGCATGAAAAGTATAAGGAAGTGTTTCCTCTTTTTCAATTTTTGGAAAGGTTTGTCTAAAATTGATGTTATTTCTTCCTTAAATATTTGGAAAAAATTTGGAAGCTATATAGACATAGAGATTTAGTTGTGAAAAGTACTTAATTGTGGATTTAGTTTCCTTAATATAAAACTTCTCAAATATTCCATCTTTTCTTAAATCAGTTTTGGTAAGTTGTGGTTTTCTACAAATTTTTCTATTTAATCTGAATTTTTACATTTATTGGGATAAACTTTTTCACAATACCCTGCTATGAATTTTTAATGACTATATGAACTGCAGTGATGTCCCCCTTTTTACTCCCAATATTGTTAATTTGTGTTTCTCTATATATTTTTTTTTCCTTTATCAGTCTTGCCACAGGATTATGGTTATTTTTGGTCTTTTTAAAGAGCCAAATTTGATTTCATTGATATTTTCTATTACATATATATAGTTTATTTTATTAATTGACACTGTTATATTTTTATTTCCTCCTTTTTGCTGTTGTTGGCTTTAATTTGCTGTTTATATTCAAACACCTTCATAAAGAGACTCCAGTCATTGACTTTCAGCCTGTCTTCTTTTCTAATAGACACACTGAAAGATATGATTTCCCTTCTAAGTATGGCTTTAGCTGTATCCCTCAAATTTTAACATGTAATGTTTTCATTAACAATTGGTTCAAATGTGTGATGATTTTATTAACAATCAGTTCAAGATATTTTCTAATTTCCATTGTAATAAATTTTTTGACCTTTGGGTTTTTCCAAAAAGTAATTTCTTAATTGCCAAATATTTGGCAATCAAGATATCTTTTTACTCTGAATTTTTATCAGAATTCTATTGTGATCAGAGAAATATTCATAATTTCAATCCTTTGGTATTCGTTGAGACTTTCATGGCCCAGAACATAGCCAATTTTGGATGATGTTCCATGTTCATCCAAAAAGAATGTGTATTTTGAAGTCCAGTATTATGTTTGCTAATTAGGTAAAATTAGAAAATCATGTGTATATTATCTCTATTCTTATTGAATATTTGTGTCCATATTGTATCAGTTAAAATCCTTTAATATGATAGTGGACTTGTCTGTTTTTCATTCTAGTTCTGTCAGTTTTGCCTCATACATTTTCAGGTGGTGTTATTTGATGCATGCAAAATTGGAATTATAACTTTCCTGGTGGATTGATTTTTTTATCACCATGGTAATGTTCCTCTTTTTTTCTAATAATACTTATTCTTTAAAATATACTTTACCCATTATTAGATGTGTTAATATTAGTAATACAACCTACCACCTTCCTCTGGTTAGTTTCTGCACAGTACGCTTTCTTTATACTTTACTTTCATCCTTTCTGTGTTATATATTAAAGTCATTTATCTTATAAACATATTTTAATTTGTTTTTGACCGTCTGACTGTTATGGTCTTTTAATTGGTGTATTTTATCCATTTCCATTAAAGATAATTACTGAAATAGTTCTGCTTAAATCTCGCTTCTTTGTTTCTTATTTGTCCAATCTGTTCTTCATTTTGTTTTCTTCTTGCTTTCTTTTGGATTTATAAATGCTTTTAGTATTCAATTTTTCCCCTTTGTTAGCTTTCAGTCATGCCTCCTTTTATGATTCTTTTAATGATTACACTAATTCTCTCTTCTGCTTTATCTAATCTACTGTTAAATCAATCTATTGAGTTCTTAATTTCAGTTCATAAATTTTTTAGTTATAGAATTCCCTCTGCATTATTTTTTATAGGTCTAATTCTCTGGTGAAATTTTCCATCCACATATTTCTAAAGACATTAATATCAGTACCTGAATGGCTTATGGGTTTGTATCTTTTGTATTTTCCCTCTTGGATTTCAGTAACTTAATCCTCCTGGCATATCAGGTAATTTTTTCTAAATGCCAGAGATAATGTACCAAAAAAAAAAAAAATTAAAGTTGGTAATGCTATTTTCCTCCTTCAGAGATAATTTACTTTTTTTTTTTCAGTCAAGCAGTTGGATTAAGGGCTGATCATTTTTATCCAATGAGGGATTTAGATGATTTGAGGTTTGAGGTCTGTTATTGAAAGATCTAGTCTATTTTCAGTTTATCCTTATTCCCAAGTTTTAGTCCTTCAGGAGACACAACCTAAAGCCTGGGACGTTTGTCAGAGTTCCTCATTTTGGAGAGCTATGAATTCTAATTCTTGTCTTCTGAGCACCATGAAACTGTCAAAAGCTCTGTGCCTCTTCTGCTTGAGTTGATGGTTTATGCATCCCTCCAGATAGAATTCTTGTTTGTTTGTCTTCTGGCATAAACCTGAAAACACTAACTGGCAGAACTAACAACCTGAAATTTCTCTAACTGATGAGTATTCTAGCCAGATGGGGGATTGCGCCTTTTTTTCCCCCCGCAAATTCTCTGAGACTTTATTTTTCTTTTTTATTGTTCTTGCCAAAGACAAAACAGGCAAGTATCTTTATAAAGGACATATAGTAGTCCTTTAGTATCCATGGGGAACTGGTCCCAGGAGCTCCCACAGATACCAAAATCCATGGATGTTCAAGTCCTTTACCTAAAAAAATATACTATTTGCATATAACTTATACACATCCTCCCATATACTTTAAATCATCTCTAAGTTACTTATAATACCTAATACAATGTAAATGCTATATAAATAGTTGTTATGCTGTATTGTTTAAGGAATAATGATGGAAAAAGATCTCTACATGTTCAGTACAGATGTAGGCCTAACTACATGTCAGCAACAACTTAATTTTTTTCCCAAATATTTTCATCCACTGTTGGTTGAGTCCACAGATGCAGAACTCATGGACATGGAGGGCCAACTGTATTTTTTCAAAGTACCAAGTGAGTGTGCTGACTTTAGCTTTATGGGGAAGCGGTGATATGCAGTCCCATTCTGCCTGGGTTATAAGCTTTGTCTCCCATTCCCCACATGTGGACCTTTAAAACCGAGGGTCTAACTTACAGAGCTCAGATTTCCTCAAGGCAAAAAACCAGCTCTGTTCTCTCTTACTTCCCTTTTTTCTCACTAACTCTGAATTCCAGTTATATCATATACCTTAATCCCAGCTCAGTAGTACATCTTTTTCCAAAAGGATATTTTTAAAGTATTGTATCCAGCATTTTTAGCATTCTCTACTGTGAAATAGACTAATTCACACCAGTTGTTAACACCAGTTATGGGAGAGAAAAGAGAAGGAAAGTAGAGAGAAAGATTACTGAATGTTTATGTTGCTTTGTATTTTTTATATACATTCTATAAATTTGAGAAAGTTAATGTGACTTTTGCAAAACAACTGTAACATATAGAAAACATTTTTAAAAATATGTATAGATCCATTAACTTCTCTAGTTACTTGTATCCTTGAAGTGAACTGAATTACCAGAAAGTTACATATTTGGTACACTTTAGGGTTATCCCTAAGAGAGTAATGTTTACCTTCAGCTTTTATCAAATGTCACCATATAGTCAAGCCATATGAAATTTAGTGTTTCATAAGTTATAAAAATGTGATTGAGGTCAGTGTTTATTACATCATTTACTGGCCTCAAGGAATCATATGATGGCTTAGAGCCAAATACTCAAGCTAGCTGTGGCAACAAGGTTCGAGCCTTATGATATGTATAATTATACTCCTTTTTTTATTTGATCCTGATATTTTATTTCTTTTTTGTCACTTTCATTGTGGTTTGCTGATTTAGAAGCTGCCTCAAATTCTCAAGGGAGAAAAAAAAGCAAATAGATTTTTTTAAATGTATTGGGCAGAAGAGAATTCTAGATTTCAAAGTTAAGTTTTTCTGAAATATGATCAAGCTGAGAAGTAATGATTGAACCACTTGTTCTATGGGTCTTTTAGGTCACAGAGAGTGACCAGAAAAATTCAAGAAAAAGGTATTGATAGGTTTCTAATAAAAGATATAATTCTGTATAGGTAAGTGAAGAAATGCTATGACCAAATCCATATTAATTAAATTGGAGTTTGACAAGAAAATTATAATTAATATTTTCTTTTATATAAAGTAAATAGTGGATCAGATACAAAAAGTAGGTCATCTATACCATTGCATTTGACCATGTGATTCAATTTTGTATTAAGTTTTTTATTTATTAAATAAAAATTAATAGCAAAAGATAAAAATAAAAATTTGTGTAGACTAGAATGAGCATTAATTGAATTATTTGAAATTCTTTCTTTCTCTTAATAAACTTTGAAGTTGAACCTGAAGGAAGGTAAAAATCATGAATACTTTGAGACACTATTCTCTCTTTTATCATAATTAATTTTACATTTCATATAAACAATTGGGCAACAAAGTTTATATATTAAGTAATGCAAATCCTGGTTACAACTCCTGGGTTTGAAAAGCAGCTTCACCGTCCACTACATGAGTGATTTTTTTTTGTGATATTGACTTAACCTTTCTGTGCCTTCCTCAACTGTAAAATGGAGATACTAATAGTTTCAATAGCATAATATTGCTGCAAGAAATAAAAATTAATATTTGTATAGCATTTAACACAATTCCTGATACTTAGTAAGCCCAAAATATTGATTAGCAATTAATTATAATAATTAAAAAATGTTTTTCTGTTAAAAAGTATAAATCAGTAAAAAAGTAAATTCAGCATAATGACAAATTTTGATTAAAATAATTAGGAGTAAGATATTTGTTATTTAATTCAGAATCCCTTATAAGGTGGTACAAAGAGTCAGTACACAGAGGGTGCCAAAAAAATGTATATACATGACTGGTATTCATCTTTTGTTATTGGTATATAATGAGTATTACAATTTTCATACCGTTTTTTTCCTTTCTTAAAATGTGTATACATTTTTTTGGCACCCCCGGTACATTCATGGAAATAGTATAAAGAAGAAAAGCAGTAGACCCAAGCTTCAATTCTGAATTAGATTTAAACTTGGCCAAGTGATGCAACTTCATTGTGGCTGGATTTCTTAATCTGTAAAATAGAAGTTATAAATGTCTACTTCTACCTCACAGGATTGTGGAAAAAGAATACACACAAACACACAGTCACACAGGTAATATCTTTTGAAAAGATTATTCTGATTCTAATGTGAGGGACAGGAAAATAGCATTTACTGTTATTTCTGCTAGATATGTCATCTACACTATCTTATTTAATCTGCACTGCAACCCTATTAGGTAAATAGTTTTAACCTCAATTTGCAGACAAGAAAAGAGGCTCAGACTTTTAGGCAGTTTGTCCACTCTTACACAGTTATTAATCAGCAGTGCAGGATTTCAGACATCGATTTCAAGTGACTAACACTTTCATTGTACCTGATGAAGTTCTTCATAGAGAAAAGATACTCAATAGATGTTTTGGGCTTTATTTATTGCTTAATACAGAAGCCAATGACTTAAGCTAATCAATCAATTATTTTGAGTTTCTAGTCTACAACATACAAATCTTCTTGAAATGTATCTTTCAGTGACAATCCATGAGATGAGATTTTAATGAGGAAGGATTTTAGTTAATGTTACCATCACTGCAATTTAAGGGACATGGAAACAAGGTTTTTGCTAACAAGAGCAGATATTTCTCTAACTATCCCTTAATATAAAGTGTTTTCTAATTTTGATTGAAATAATTAGGAGTAAGGTATTTGTTATGTAATTCAGAATTCCTTATAAGGTGGTACAGAGTCAGTACACAGAGGGTACCAAAAAAATGTAGGAAGCCACGTAAGAGTTTTTCACCTTGGAATATCACCATAGCTTCAGCTTCTCAGAAGCTGGCTTTTGAGAATTAAGAGAAAACTTCATTTTAAAATAACCATTTCCCAAATCTGAGATGACCCCCTCCTCCACATACCTCCATTGCTTTTCCAGAGGGCAGGTGTGACAATTAAAAACTCCAAATGGGAAAACATAAAAGGGAGTTTAATCATTGACAAGTGGTAGAAATATCAGCCATGAGCTAGAGAGATGACAGCCTTGGAAACGCTTTTGAAGTAACCCAGGCGAGAAGAGCAATTGGTACCAGCAGCAGAGCCTGCCAAGTCCTCTTCTCAGTCCTCTACGGGAACTCTTTGCTAAATCTTTCTAATAACATCAAGCCTGAAGTTTCATTTTTCCTATACAAGAGCTTGAAATCGGTCCATTGTCAGGCAACAGTGGTAGTATTTGTCCCTATGTCCCCGGGAAAATGGTTAATACCTAAAGATGTTGATAGCTTCCGTTTTTATTGGGAAGGTTTGATAAGCACAATTTTATGCACACGGAGGAAGGAGGATGATACATTCTGAGGCAAGCCAGCCCTGTCAGGAGCAACATCACTTATAATCCTGCCCGAGCAGACAACATGATTGTATATCCTCATTAATGCTATAATTGGTATCTGGAATCTGTTCAAAAATGCCGATTTATTTTGTAACAGAGGATTATGGCTGAATTTGGAGCTCTTTATGGTCTGCAGATGCTTGTGAAATTCAAATATAAAAACTGTCAGTTAAACATCTCAGGAAAGCAGTACCTTATATTAATCCAAGTGAACATGAGCAAGTGCTTGAGGGGATGAAAATCCACAGTATGTTTCAGCAGCTAACCACTTACAGAAACATTAGCATTCCTGGACAGGGTTGCTCCCTGAGTTTCTAAAGTAACTTAGGAGAGCTATCAGGATTCAGTTCTTAACAGACTTCAACACAGTAGGGGGGAGATTGTCAGTCACCAGCCTCCAGTATTTATGAATTATTAATGTTGGCTTTTTGGGTATTTTTTTTAAGTTTTGCTTTTGTGTGCATGTTCAGCTGAGTAATTCAATAGACTGATGGAGACATGAATAGATATGCTAACTAGCACCAAGGTTAACCTTTAAAGTTCGTTAAAGCTGTCATCTTTCAATGAAATATTTTCACGTTGCTTTTTTTTCCCTGTGAACTGGAATATAAACATTATTTGTACACTGGGATCAGAGGTGCTGGGGAGAAAAGGAGATACCACCCTAGCATCATTTTTTTTTTTTTTAAATCAAGACAATACTAATGAATTCATCAAGCAAGGCATATTTTTTAAAAAATTCTTATTTACAACCCATGCCACCAGAATGTATTCATGGCCTACTTTTATTACAGTATTTCTCAAAAAGAAAGAAGGGGGGGGAGAAAGAGAAGGAGAGAGGGAGAGAGAGAGAGAGAGAGACAGAGGGGGAGAGTGAGAGAGAAGGAGAGAGGGAGAGAGGGAGAAAGAAAGAAAGGATAGTAATAGCATGTTCCTATTGTTACAAAAAAAAAAAAAAACAAGGCTAGGAATTGGGGGACAAAAAATGGAAAGCAGGATGGAGTACTACATCTGAGTGCATGTTGCAAAACAAACAAAAAATACGTCTTACATTCATGGCCAAGATGAAATTTAAAGCTGGTAATAACCTTTTGTCAAAACGGGGATTCTCTGGGGAAAAAATCAGGGTAATGAGGGAGCTCATAATTAAACAATTATAAAGTTTTCAAAATCTTCAAGCCTGAATAATAAAGCCTCATAATGAAAATCACTCTGCTCTGAAATCATTCTTGTTACTCTTTATAAAGTTCTCTACCTGTCCCTGCTGTGGCTTGGCTCTCATAAAGAATCTTCTGTCACATCACATCACATGGCAGGGCTCTCCTACTGCCCTTTCTAATCACTGTGCATTTCCGAGCCCTCCTTTTATCTCACTCTCAATCAAAACAAAAAGTGAGGAATTGTGAAATTAAATAAAAAGACATGTTTTTTTCAAAGCCTTTAACTGCCTATCGGTTTGCTAGGATTCCATTATTGAGAATACAGAATAAGAAAGCTGCCCATTCTTGATATGTAACAATAAATAATGTAATAAATTTAATATCTCAAACTTTTCTAAAGAGATCTCCATTCTTCTTCAATTTTTCACCACCACATTCCTTTGATGTCAGCAAGAAAGATAAGAGAATGGTTTTATCAAAGTGCATAAAAATGAAGAAAAAAATTGAAGCAAAGAACATTTGGATGACTTGCCATCATCTTAATATTCTCAGAAATACTTGAACTCAACACTGACTCCCTTACCAGATCAAAGACAACCACCTCATATCATAATCCATATCTAATTTTCAAAGTAATTTATGTGTACTAATAGATGCCCAAAATTAGGAGTGCCCATGCCCTAAATTAGGGGCACCCAAAATATGGCCCAGATATCAACTATTTTTTCTCAGCATCTATGCCTTTAGGACTTCCCCTTGAAAACAGGACTAAAGAAACCAGTTTTGTGCACTTAGAATTTATTATTTCCTTTTCCTCCTCTCTGCCAACGCCATTTTCTTTCTGTTTTTTTCTCTCTCTTTATTTTCTGATATCTATCTTTTATTATCATTTATAATATAGCAGTATATATTGGAGACAGTTTTTAAATTATTAATGTGCTTTATTTGTTTTGCATTTCCAAGTACATGTCCTAAGGCATCCATCTGCCTGGGGAGATGTGTTGGGGAGAGAAAAATAAAAATAAAGACTGATGTAATATTTAGCATCTGACATATGAAATAGAATTTAGCAGAAAGTCAATAAGCTTAAGAGCCATGCATGTTTAAGAGAGAAAAGATTTCCCAAATGCTTTTATTTCCTCCTTTAGTTTATCAACAACCAATCCTGGACGACCCATGCCCACTGAGTTCTTAATGTTGGGGAAAAAATCCCTTTTCTACCTACTCACAGGAAATCTCTTGATTAATTATAGGAGATCAAAATCTAGGTAAAGAAAAACAAAAGCCTCCCCATTTTTGGCTTAGGGAATTACAGGGAGCAGAAGAGGAAGAAAGAAAATAGATTCAAGTGTTAAGTCCTGTGACTCCTGATGCTCCCCACTCAGACTTTTGCCCAAAGAGGGTGATGTGTGTTACATAAGGGAAGAAACCTTGAAGAGAAGAAACTCTTGCCCGTTTTTCTCCATTTGGAATTCAAGGAGGAGATGGACATGCAGAGGACCTCACAACAACATACGGCCGCTCAGCCTAATTAAGAAAGATTAGCCATATGGTAATAAGGACAGAAGGTTAGCACTGGTGATTTTCTCTCAAGATCCATGGCATGTGAGCACCTGAATTTAGAGCCAGCCATACTGAGTGGGGCCTACTGTACTGGGGCAAAGGGACATTACAGTAGCAGGTAGAACTGGGTGGCCTGGTCAGTGCTAGGTGGGAAGCCTGGCAGAGAATAAGGGTCTGAAACTAGTGAACCCTCAAGAACAAGAAAATGACTGGGGCCCCTTCATCCATTATCATAGAGGCACTTAAGCCCTCTCATATGCCCAGGTGCCATCCTAGGAAGGGAAATAAGGGGAGGCAGGACCTAAGCAATTTTACCTAATAGGAGTTGAACACTACCACCTAAGAAAATAGTTTAAATTTTTTTTATCAGACCGAGTTTTATTTTAAATTGAATATTCTGTCATATTTCCCCACTCACTCTGAAGAAGTTTCAGAATTAGCTCCTCAGGTAATTCTTTTCCACATTAAGTTTAAGAAACATTACCTAGTCATCCTTGCAATAATAAACATTAAATTAATCTCTGGATTAATTGATCATGAGAAGAGCAAATATTTTTTGACATTTAAGTTACTCAGAAATTTCTCCTGAGGGTCCTTCTAGCAAAAATCTATGCAATGTTTTCAATAGCAACCTTTCAGTAGATACACAAATGTACTTCTTGAGGCTCTTCTAGAATATTCTTTGTTCTATTCTGATGACATCTCAACAAAAAGCAATTTATTAAGTGTAATCTAATGCTGAACCAATACTCAGAGGATCTAAGTTGCTGGTGGATCTTGGTCCAGAGGTAAGCTTTAGAATATTGTGGAATAGATTAAATAAATGAATGGCCTTCAAACCAACTTCCCTTCATAAAAGTTGTTTCAGCTTGATTTTTGCTAAATGGTGACTGGGGCCCAAATTCAAAATGATACTCATTGTGAGGCTAGCTTATGTCACTTGTTAAATATAGACATATATCTAAACAGACAGTAGGTATTGGTTTAATATCCTTTATAAGATTTGATTATTTAATATGAACTAACAATGCTATACTCATTTCCTAGGGTTGTCATAACAGACTGGGAAGCATAGCTTAAACAACAGGAGTTTATTTTCTCACAATTCTGGAGGCTAGACGTTCAAGATCAAGGTGTCAGCAGGGTTGGTTTCTTCTAAGGCTTCTCACCTTGGCTTGCAAATGTCCATCTTCTACCTGTGTCTTCACATGGTCTACCTTCTGTGTGTGTCTGTGTCCTTATCTCTATCTCTTCTTCTTATAAGGACACCAGTCATATTGAATTAGAGCCCATTCAGATGACCTCATTTTACCATAATTACCTCTTTACTGGCCTGATCTTCACAGTCACATTCTGAGGTAGTGGGGGTTAGGATTTCAACATCTGAATTTGGGGGAGGACACAAATCAGCTCATAACAAATGCCTAAACAAGAGATCATATTGCTGGTTACAGGACTGGGATCAGGAGTGAGCTTGTTTCTAAAAGTCAGACCAGTAAGATTCTGTTTATCAGGGGGAAATAAAGGTCTCTTTTCATTGGGATTATCAGCTGTGAGAATGTAGCCAGGAGTTGGTCAATTGTTCACTCCCATACCTGGGGCAGGTTGGAGTCAGTCTACCTGAACTTCATGGACTAAGAGTATGGGGAAAGTATGCAGACATTGTGAGTGGTTAAGTGAGAGGATAAAGGCAGGATATGCTCCAATCTCCAAGGCGGGTGCCTCAGTCTGGAGCATCTGTCTGAAGGAAGCATCTTTTGTACATTCACAGAGAGTTGCCATATGTACTAGTAGCCCTGGCATTCTTCAGAGATCAGGGAATGTGCACTAGATAGGCAAAACTACCCAAAGTCCACTATACTTTCCCATAACCGTTCTGTCTCAGTCCCCAACCCATTCCTAAATTATCTCACACGCATAATCAATGTATTCTATGGGTCCCAAGTTCATAAACTTCGGCCCACTAATTGCACATGTATAGAGCTCTCTCTCTATGTTAAATTATCCAGAGTCCTTGGGTTTAGAATTGAGCGCCATGTTTCCAGGTCCATAGGGTCATTCCCCACTAGGCCTCTTGAAATAGCTCTATGGTTTTTTTCATAAATTTTCTATATCTCACACATAAAATACACAGGCCCCCATCCAAAAGGATCCTTCAATTTCCAACCCAATCCATCCCTCAGTGGCTGAGGCCTTGCTATTAATACTATACTATGTGCATCCTCCTGAAGCTTCCTCTCAGGTTTAGAGAGAGAAAGAGAAAGAGAGAGAGATTTTCTTTTCTTATTGTAGCAGTCAGCATTTGATCAGAGAGAAAGAAGTAGAAGTGTTATGAATGGTCTCAAATAGAAATTTATTGTAGTAGCTACACTGTACATACTAATGTGAGCTGGTGAAACAGTCTATGAAATTACTGTAGCTTAGCCAGATTGTAGTTGAGAAGAAATCTGGATGAGGATAAGAAGATGGATGAACTAGAACCTGTGAGAACAACCTGGAACTTGCCTCCGCTTTTAATCACCCCCAACCCTGGTGTCCTACATGACCGGGAGGAAAACCTGTGCTGTAATCACGTTGCTGTATGCACACATGACCCAGGATTCAAAGCTGAAGGAGTAGATCTGGTGGGAGCTAGGGGCAGGATGGGTGTGGGTGCTGTCCGACAGCACTAAGGTGAGATGGCAGACCAGTGACAGCATGCATGAGCTGCCACCATGTCTGGCATGCTGTACGAACCTTCCCAAAAGGAACAAAATGGCTTTGGCTTTGCTTTGGCATTGCAAATCATGTGCAAATTTTTCTAGTGGCCAACGTGAACTGAAAACCAAACAGAAATGGGTATTCTGGGAAATGTAGTTTTGCTTAGCTACACTGACACAGTACACATCACCAGACTTAGTAAATCTAAATGTATCTACTTGATTATAAAGCTGTTGTCCACTTTTTAAACTGCACCATACATAAGTCTAAGAAAAACATAAAATAAAATAAAGCTATATAAACCTTAGCTAATGATTAAATACAGGCTAATGTCTTCAGCTGGAAAGAATCATTAACAGGTCTGTGTTTCTTAGTCTACATGTGTAATGCTTTGTACATCTGATAGATTTTAAACAATGACTTCACATGGGTTATTACTTAAACATACAGTCCTTCCCAATGACCTGCAGGCTTCAAACCTCTCTCACCCACTATAAAATACTCACAAAACTTCTGGCCCTATCCCTTTGGGTCTTCCACAGGTTTCATTTTTACTAACAGCTATAAGAACCTTAAATGGTCAAATCTAATCTGTTTCTATGTTGATATGGAAGTAGAGTCTTCTAACATATATAATATAAATACCTACTTATAGGGAGTTGATTAAATGCATGTTGAACCATCTATATAATGGAGAACTATCTTGCTTTTACAAGTAATATTGTAGAGAAGCATATTCAAATTACTCAGGATTATGTTAATTAAGAGAAAGCAAGTTACATAAAATAATCTCATTCTTATAATCCATAGCACATATGTGATAGAACTGTCTGCATGCAGATAAGTTGACTCTAGGTGCTTGGCTATAGTATTTGTTGCTGGCAGCTGAGAGTCTAATGAAGCGGAGATGATTCTAAGTGTTCGTAGGATACAAACTCACTTAGGATCTTGGTTTATCTTTTATCCTTCCAGTCTATTTGGCTTTAGAAACTTCAAAAGCTGCAAGACGCACATACAGTTTACCTGGATTATCATGTGATTTGGAGCACTCAGGTGTCTGCTTCAACACGCCTTAGAATCGTGATCGCCAAACGAGAGCGATACTCGCTATGCTCCTCGCATAGCTTCTTACCAATGATCCCAAAGCACCGGAAAAGTGCTTCTTTTGCATCACTTCCCTTCTCTGAAGAAACTCAGGATAAGGTCCTGGACAATTTGACTCTTAAAACTTATCAATTAGTCTAAAGGTAAACTGTCAAGAGCGTGTTTCTACAAATACACATGTTCTTATCCCTAGTTCATTCTCCCAAAATATATGATGAATCCCACAGAGTTATACGAGGAATACGGAAATGAAGAAAAATTTACTCCATCCTCAGTCTAAGAGTGGATATAAGAATAACTACTTGTATTTGAAAAAATATAACAAACGTTTTGGCCTCCTGTGGACAATATCATACTTTTTTTTTCTTTCTGCATCTCTATACTGGCCTATCAACTTTTTAAAGCAAATAACAGCCCCTTACTATTTAAATTCATAACAGGAATGCAACCAGAGATAAATGATTTCTTTACATATAAGTTAGTAGCTATGTGATGCTGATTTATTTCAGCTTTAGTGATTATTGGATGGAAGCCATTCTTTTTAGCCCCTGTCTTCCACTTACCATGGGGCATCCACATGGTATACATCTTGCCCGAACTTACTCTGCAGTCAGTGGCAGTGACCAAGAGAAAGCGCTCGGGGTCCTCACCCTCAGTCCATACTGCCAGATACCAAAATATTTTTTCATGATTTTTCATTCCCAAATTATGATTTGATCACACCATTTTCCTCACTATACATTTATTTTAAGTCAAAATCCAGCATATTTTGAAAGACTGAATCATCTTCATTTATAGTCAATATTTTAAAGCCACTTATTTGGTAATTGTTGCAACGTATCTTTGGGGGTGGGCAATTTTGGCTTCTATGAAAAATTTGCATGAGATGTTTATTTATTTATATGTATAATTTTAAGAGAAAGGGAAGTCTAAGAAGTCAAGAGTCACTAACTGTTATCTGGCTATGTTTAAGAGCCCTACTCACCCAGTCAGTGAGGACTTACAATAGGATTTACATATACATGAATGAATAGGTTATATTTAAAAACTGGGATTTTTCTCCCTAGAATGTGGAGCTTTTTGTTTTATTTTCATTCCACACATTTAACTTTGAAATAAATAGGTTGTTCCATACCATAGTAATTGTGGATGGACAGGGTCACCAGGAAACAATAAAACTGTCAACACAAACTGATGACAACTGAGCACAGGGTAGCAAATAGGACATGAGTGTTTTATGAGAAAAGGTCAGGAGGTTTGAGTCACGGGAAAGAAAGATAGGTTTTGCCGTCCAAACAGAACACACTTTACAAGTTAATTAGGCTTCTAGAACTTGTTTCATCCAGATGGCAGGGGAATAGCGTGGGAGACAGATATATGCCAGCGATGGAGGAGTCAGGGATGAAACACAAAGCAAAGTCTGGTGTTGAGGGGATCAGAGAACAGACAGATTAGGGCCAGAAGAAAACATAGACATAAAAGTTGGACCAGTAACAGGACATGAGGCCAATGTAAAGCCAGACTGGGGGCCGAGAGATTACAGGGAGGACCGGAAGTGGGCAAAGCACAGTAGTCTCATTATGCCAAGACCACAGGGCATACAATTAGCTCTCTCTTCACCTGCTCTTTGCAGCCAGTCAGTACTGACATAGACAACTAAACTCCAGAACCAGATGTGGAGCTGTGCAGCAGGAGTTCCCAGCTAACCTAGGAGACGTCGAGTCAAAAAACGATGCACATATGCGCTTTTTGTGTCTCAATCTCCTCGCTCTATATTACACTTACTTTACATTTTTAAGGATTCCATGAGGTTAAATTAATTTTACACACACACACACACACACACACACACGCACACACACACTCGTAGATCTAAAAAATTACATACATTGTGAGACAGGGCTGACACTAGGGTGAGGAAAGTGAGACACTTGCTTCAAGCACAAAATTTAGGGGTGCCATAAATATTAGCTATCAAGAGAAATAACATTTCCATGCAGTATTCTGAAAAGATCGAAATGAACTTGTCCACGATGAACAAAATATCAAAATTTTAAATAAAGACAGGATCCCACGCTGCCCTTGCAGGGCTCACTTTACTCGAATCCTGGTCCTGTCAGAAGAAGCCTGATTACAGAGGGTTTTATTGGCGCCTCCATAAATTTTCCACCCAAGAGCCCAGTCTCATTTGCCTCACTCCTCACTTTAGCTCTGGCCCACAGCGTGAGGTCTTTGATAAAAGGATACATCACTCTTAACAGTCCTCTGTTCTTCCAAGTTTCCCTTCCCGTGATGCCCCCAGAATTTCTGCGAAACTGCAAAACCTGACTCAGCAGCCTTTCTACATCCTCAGGTGCAGACTCCCCTCCAAATTTCAGTCCTTGGCTTCTTTGGGTCCCACAGATCTAGTGCCGGTGCTCGAGAGATAGAACTGACATTATTGGATTCTGCTGATTTGACATTACCTGAGTCCTGTAGCACCCCACCAGCCCATTAGTTCTAAAGGGAGTGGGACCCTCTCTCTATACACTCATTATCTTGCTGGCATCTTTCACAGTTTTTGGTTCACAGCAGGCATCCAATAAACACTTGACTAAACAAAGGACTCTTCCTAGATTACATGCAGAGGTAAATAAAATCAGAGACAAAGAAATCCCCAAAATAAAAGAAAAAGTTTGTGGTAGCTAAAGAAATGAATTACCAGGTTACTTAAATGGCAATTTAAAGAATCTGAATTCAGAAAATGCAAATAGCTCAGAAAATAAATCAGCAAACACACACTGGGGACATGTGTATACAGCAGATCTTTGCCTGAGGTCCAGTGGGGAAATGGACTTTGAAAGTACCTTTGAAATTTATTGCAAGCTCTATATGGGGGTGGGTAGAAGGCTCATGCATTTTTAAAAGTCTTCTTCAGATTTACGTAATAATCACTGTTTCAAAGCCTGTAATAAAGGTCAAAGCTCATCCCAGACTTGGCGCGGTAAAACTTTTTCTATACAACAAACTACCACTAATTATGATGCATTTCACTCTAACATAGTGGGCTTTTCACCAGTGTGTGGATTTTTGAGTGACACCAATGATACTGCTCTTTAAATCGCTACTACTAACAGGCCCACATATATATACCTCTGTCCACAAGTGTTCTAAAGTCAATTATTCAGCTTGTTTGACAGGCTGGAGCCCTGCCAGAGATGGACAGAAATACCATCAAGTATCCCAACTGTAAAGCACTTTACAAGCAGCCCCCGCCCCTCACCATTTGGCAACTTCACTGGCCCCTGGAGGAACAATATCTGCGTGTGACCTCTGACACTACTTGCTTTCTCTGATTGTTAGTGCATTTCCCGTCACCCTGCTCTCCACGTTGCCCCCAAACTTCCTGCACACTCAGACCAGCAAGTGTTTCCAAGTACCTAAGACTTAATGATTCTAGATACTGGCAGGTGTCCTCATCTACCTCAGTGGTTTCCACACAAAACCGAGGGACCATCAAATGGGTCAGATTTTACTTCCCACCTTTGTCCCTGCCTCCTCTAACATACACACCAGAGAAATATTAGTGTTCTGTATAATACATACTTCGGGGAAAAAATAGTTACTTTTATAAGAGTGCACTCATTTTGTAGAGGAAGGGACAAAGCATTAAGCCATTCCCATACATTACTCAGGACTCTCAGTAGCAATGATAGAATGCAAGTCTGACTGCCATATGATGCACGTAAGAATGCAGGGATTTACTGGCTTATTAATAAAATGAGAGCCCTGGGGGTACCAGTTTCAGAAAAGGCTGGATCAAGGGCTCACACAGGATACTCAGGACTGGCTCTCTACCTGTGGTTGAGTTCTCTCCACGTTGACTTTATTTTCAGTCTTGCTGTCCACAGTGGCTGCCAGACAGCTACAGAGAGGCCCAGCCACTCATATCTTAGGAACTTCAACAAACAGAGCTTACTTGCTCAATACTTTTAAATTAAGTCCTGAAATTGAATCTCATTGTTTAGGTCTCTGTCATATGTCCATTCTAGAGCCAATTGCTGTGGGCAGAGGGTATGGAACATTCTGATTGGCCAGACCTGAGTAATGTGCTCCTATCTAGAGCTACAGCATGAGACCAGCCTCACCCAAATTGTGGAGACTCAGAGCAAGGGGCAAGTTTTTTCTCAGAGGAAACTCAGGTACTGTTAGCAGAAGAAAATAATATGATGCTGGGGTACTTTGAAATGAACAAACATACAAAAACTAAACCCTATTACAAATGGGAAGACTAACTGATGTGCCCAAGGTCAAATATAACTCAGGAGTGACAAAGACAGAACAAAAACCCATATTTCTTTTCCATTTTAATGGAAATATATTTGGCCTGTATTTTTTTACTTCCAGTTTAGATGGATATATTCACCTGCTAGGGCTGCCATAATAAAATACCACTGACTGGGTAGCTTAGACAGCAGACATGTATTTTCTCACAGTTCTGGAAACTGAGTCTGAGATCAAGAGTCAGCAGGGCTGGTTTCTTCTGAGGTCTCTCTCCTTTGTTTGCAGCTGACTGTCTTCTCCCTGTGTCTTTGCATGGTCTACCATCCACGCATGTCTGTGTCCTAATCTCTTATAAGGCTACTAGTCATATTGGATTAGGGTCCATCTGAATGACCTCATTTTCATTTAATTACCCATTTAAAGGTCCTATCTCCAAATATAATCACCTTCTGAGGTACTGGGGGTTAGGACTTTAACATATAAATTTGAGGGACGGGAACACGATTCAACCCATAACTGTGGGCTTCTTTACACCAAGCAAGCTGTATTTTACATAAGTGAGTGAAGGGAAACACACAAAACGTGACCATACTCAGAGATTGGGGTATGAATGCATACCCTGGCAGTATAAACACAGGGGGACATTCGTTTGCCATCTGGACACCTTGGTGAGTGTGTGTGCACCAAAGATGACCTAGCAGGTCAACAGCCTTTTGCCATCACAAATTTCACCAAGTAAGGATTACATAAACCATGCTTGCCCCAATTCGAACATTCTTTTTCCAAGTAAACTAGTTTAAAAAGTAGCAAGTTCTCATGAAATTTTTATCAAATCAGATGAATCTTTAACACCATTTATACAAATGTCAGTTTCAACATTATCTTTTTCACACTCCTTATGCATAGGGCAATAAGGAATGGAAAGTACAGAGATTAATTTAGGTAACAATTACCATAATTCACAATTGCATTAGCACCTATTAAGGTTCATTGTTCTGTGGAAATTTTAATGATACATTCTTGAGTGAATAAAAGCAGAAGATGATTGGAAGTAAAATTGTTTCTATGTAGGCTGACAGGACTGCTGAGTGTAATTATATATTTCAGAGGCGACCTGTTTGGAGTTTACTCCATAATTTTATGTAAATGTTAAATAACTTCATGTGTTCTTCCTCCCAGGTTAAATGCTAATTTTGTGTTATTCCAACAAGGAGAGTGCTGCAGGGTTATTAACAAACTTGCTCTACCAATGAAGCCACCTTCTGAAAAATAGCTCCACAGACTTCAAAACGATACAGGTGTCTTTAGCTTTTCTTCATTGTACATCTTACCAGTGGGCTGCCAAACTTTTAGTTCTAAAAACAGCTATTCATTGTAGCAAAAACCCAAGAAATGAGAAATTTTTCTAAATATAATCAAGTTCATTCGTAATGCTGGTTTGCATCAACTTCTTCAATCCCAAAGGAAAACAGATGGATAGAAAGCTTTCATTTCTAGGTACAGTAAATTCAATATGTCGTACATACAAGTGACTCTCTATATCCGGATTTCTTCCAATTCCTAAAGACTAAAGAAGAGTCAGCACATAGTAGGTGTTCTTAAGTATGTGCTGACGGTAAGAAAACTCCCAATCTTTGCAAGTTTCTATTAAACAAATGGGAATAAAAGCATAGCTGGTCTGTTTTGATTCTGCAGAAATGCTCACCCTTATTGCCCACATATCAACAGAGAACTGAACAGGCACATATGGAGAAGGGAGAGGATGGAAAAAGCCACACATCCATTTAAGAGGGTTAAAAAACAATAATACTTTCTCCTACAATTTCATTATCAGATCCTAAAGCTAGACAATCAAAACATTCTGCTTTAATATTATAAGATACTTTGGCGATGAGTTGGAAAAGAGTCAAGTCACATGCTTGGGCCTCTCAGTACCACTGGGAGAAATTATGGGATGTGAGCTTTTGAAGGACCCTTTTTATATTCACTGGTGAGAAAATACACCAAGGGGTATGACAATCCCAGCCTGATTCACAAAGCCAGACCAAGGCACATCCAGCACTGGACGCCTGTGTTGTTTAACTTCCAAATCCATGTCCTTTCTCTTCCATACACAGCCAAACCCAAGAGTGACCAGACTGGAATATCCTACCTGCTTTCTTTTTGAATCGCAGAACAGTGTTATGGGGTAAAAAGAACACCAGTGTTCGGTTCATTCAAGTTAGGGTGAGTCTCAGCTCTTCTGCTTACACGAGGTGCAACGCGGGCCAATTATGACTTGTATGAACTGTAGCAGCTCTTTAGCAAAGGCTAAAATCGAAAATAGGCTATTGCTGTTATGAAATTGCAGCAAGGATCTCGGTATCCCAGAAGGGACTGAAAATGTTGGGAGAGAAGGATGAAAAAACAAATCCTATTGTTTTCTGCTGAGGCTCTTCTGGGACTGGTTGATCTTTCTTCAGTCACAGTGGGAAGTGGTAGAATGGGGACTTGTTAAAAAACTTAATGTTAATTTGAGTTCTTAAAAATAATTATTAACAAAGAATTATAGGAATTGTACTGATCGCTGTCCAATATTACATGTAAGCATAAATATACTGTTCAACATTGTGATAATCTAGACTGATTTTTTTCATTCATTTGCACATTTTCTAGTTCCACAAAACTCTGGAGGTTAATATGCTACACTTCACAATTACTTAGTCATATCAATTATTTCTCTCTAGATATTTCAATATCTAAAGTGCCAGTCAGTGTCAATCTATCAGTGTACAAGTTTGCCAAGTCAAGTCTCATTTTGAGGAACATTACTCAAATAGAATGTCATTGTGAATATTGTCATCAAAATCACCATCACAAATCTTAGCTGATTTCCTCTACTAGGCAAAGGCTTTATTTCTATAGGAGATTTTAATCTAGTTTCTGGGGACCAAAATCTATAATAAAATTCTATAGTTATCTGAACTCCACGGTTGTTGCCTGAATTGCATTTAAGTTCCCAACTTGAATTTAGCTTTCCTTTGTGAGATTCTATGTCTCCAATATCTCTTTGCTTTCTCTGTTCTCCTCTATTCCAAAAGTGCTTATGCCTCCTGTTCTACTAATGCAAAAACATGTTTCATAGATAGTCTCCTCCATCTCAAGTTTTGCCAACTTTATCCCAGTTTCACAAACACATATACAGAGATGTCACATGTAGTGATAACATGGCCTAGAGTAAGACAAAACATAAGCCAATAGTGGATAAATTTTAAAACAAGGTACTATTTTGGTGATTCAGATAGCAGATGTCAACTCAGAATATAGTGACACATATCAGGAGGCAACTGCTGTTGAGAATTTAGGAACTACAAATAACTATTGACTCATTTCCCAAACAACTCACCATGCTAAGAAAAAAGTCAAAAATAGAAGTACATTGAGTTCTTCAGTTTGTCTCCAAAGTTAGGGGCACTGATCACTTATTTTTATTCTTAAACACTCTTTCACCGGCATGAGCTAAAGTCTGTGTTTGTTGCCACCAGACCTAAAAGTGCCTTTCTTGTCAATATCTGTCTTCTTACCCAGTTTTTATTTTCCAACAAATCATTTAAATTCTTGGAAAATTTGATAATTATTTTTAATCTATCTGTCTTTCCCAAGACATTAAAACCAAGCTGAATGAGAGCAGGGACTATCTCTGTCTTCCTTATTGTTGTATCTCCAGACCTAGCATATTGTTTCTTGACAATCTTCAGACCTAGAATATTGTTTCTTGACAATATTTTTGAAAGAATAACTGAAGTATGCATAGTACGTAGTGGAAAAGAGATTATCACTGGCAGGTATCTGGTATCAACTGCTTAGGAAAGGCAGGATTTGGGGTGACTAGGTAGTTGCCATAGAACATTTTAGTGGAAATATGAGTAATGGGACTAGTTAGTGGCTTCTAAGTAAACTAGAGAACTTAGGGAAGGAAAATGATGAACTCAGGGCTTTGAATTCCCAGCTTAATGTCTGGATAAGGGATCAAAAATGCTTCTGCGACTTCCCTAAAAATAATTCATTTTTCGTGTAGACACAGAGCCAAAAGTTCTGAAAAGCAAACTCAAAATCAAATCTTTCTGGCAGCTGAATTACTGAGCTCAAGTCAAATTGAGGTCACAACCCTGAAGCATTTCTTATGTTAAAGTTAGGATATTGGTTAAAAAAGAAAAGGATCCTAAATTAGAGTTGGAACACATGAATAAATTCTAGTGAAGCTGGAGACTATGAACTCCTAAATCCCGCTGAGGCTCCTTTGCAGGTGGAAGCTCTTCCTACCTGATTGAGGTCAGTATTTCTTTGTCTAAAGACTCTACAACAGTTTCCCCCGAGGTGTTGCTGATCCTCCTGAAGACCCGCACTACTTCTCCTTGCTTCTAGACTTGAAAGTCCACTCAAGTCTCACCAGGCTCCAGGGTGTGAGTTGCAGAATGTGAACCATGAGAAGATGTGAGTCACAGCAAAATATTGCAGGATTTTTTCAATTTATATAGACAGAAACCTGAGGAACATGTATGGAAATGGATTCTAAAGGTGTTGGTTCACTATGGAAGAAATATAAAGTTGGACAAGGATCATATAATTGACGTGGGGGTTCTAAGCCAGGATCCTGGATTCAATGGACCCACCAGAGTGGCTCTAAGAGCTTGTTTTGTTAATTAACTGAAATCTAGTAACAGAAACACTAAATGAAGATATAATGCCAGAACTCCATTGGTATGTTATAGAAGACAGTACCCGAGACCCAGGGAAACTGGAATGATAGAATAAATTTATCATCTAAGAGTGGCTCACTCACCCGAAAAGGGTCTAGAAGACCCTTCACCAAGGCAGTGAGAAGTATAATTGTAACAGGAGCAGTTGCATCCTGGAAGAGCTCTTCAGTGGCTCTTCTCTGTGGGCCAGTAATGAAACTGAGAACTGCTGCTTCTGAACTGAGCTACCTGGATCAATGCAAATGATGGAATCCAGGTGGAAAAGGATAAACTAATTGTGGTTACTGCAATAAGCAGTGAACTGAAGCAGTAATCAGATGGTTTCACCCACAGAGATCTTGGTCACTAGCTAATTTATCATATATCCTTAGAACTGATTTAAGTGAAATAGCTCTTAGTGTGGTGAATAGAAGTCTAATATTAATCACCACCACAGACATTTGCCATCCTTCAGTGAATTTTCACTTGAGCTTCTTTTACTTTCCTTCTTTTTTATTTGGTGTCTTCAAGTCCTCAGACTGCTGGGGTTATGTGGAAATAGTTTTTTAAGTATTTTATTTGGAAATAATTGCAAAATTACAAGAATAATTTAAGAAAAGCCCTATATCCTTTACCCAGATTCTCATATTTTTAACATTTGTCTGATTTGTGCGTTTTCTCTCTCTCTCTCTCTCTCTCTCTCTCTCTCTCTCTCTCTCATATATATATATATGAAAAACAAAAGATAATTACATATATATTATCTTTTTTGTTAACTATCTTTTTTGTAATTATCTTTTTTGTTATTGTTATTAACATTTTAGAATATGTTGCATATAACATGATCTTTTAGGTCTTAGAGTATATTCCCAAGATAAAGATTTCTTTACATAGTGAAGTTACCAACTTTAGTAAATTTAACTTTAATACAGAAATATTATTTAATCTATTCTCTGTGTTTCAATTCTGTCAATTTATTCAGTAATGTCCTCTATGCTGTAGTTTTGTTTTCTCTGGAATACAGGATCCAGCATAAAAGCACACATTGTATTTAGATATTATGTGGTTTCTTTTAATATTTAAAATTCTTTAGCCTCATTTTAGAAAATTGAAATTTTTTTGAAATATATTTGATAGGCCATTTTTATAGCCCCTTTTCTCACTGGCAACTTCTCTTTCTAAAGCTTACCTATTGTATATTAAAACTTTGTGGATGTTTTTAGATATGGGCATCTCAGGTCTTTACAGTCAGTCAGAGCCAGAATCAGGCCATAAATGCAAACACCAGAGATGCTAAGATGTGTTAAAGGTTTTTGCTGAACAGAATATTATCTTGCAGTGAAGGGGAGTAGAGAAAATGGTCCTGAAATATATGTCCTTTGTGAAAGAGGCATTATGAAGCGGTTGTTGCCAGAGAACAAGCAAAAAAGGAGCCATCAACTCTGGTCAGGGTTCATAATGTGGGAGGGAAAGGTTTGGCCAGGACTGATTAATTTGAATTATCATGGGAATTGAGAAAATCCAAATGAGGAAATGACAGGACACTTGACTTCTGCGGAATGTAAGGTTAACAATGGAACTGTAAGCATCACAATCCTGTGGAATGGTGAGATGTCCCTTATATGTACCATTTGCCAATTTTCCATGGTGTGCATACTCCCACAAAAGCCATTTCAGGACCCCAACATTACAGCATTTCTTAAGGAATGCTTGGAAGACCTGCACACAACTTTCACGAGCAGTACAAAAATGAATTGCAAGAGATACAAGATGGCGAAGTAGGTAAACACTGCGCTTGCTTCCTTCCATGAACAAATTAAAATTACAGCTAAATTACAGAACAATCAACCTGGAGAACCATCTGAAGTCTGACTGAACAGAAGTTTTATAACTAAGCATATAAAAAGAAGCTACGTCGAGACTGGTAGCAGGAGCAGAGACGTGGAAGTGGCTAACCCCAAACCTCTGTGTGAGAGTTGAGAATTGGGAGCAATATCTCAGCCATGGAGGTTCTTTCCAGAGAAGCAAGAAACCCCAGCCCCACACCGTCCCTCCCAGCCCAAAGTATTGGTGCCAGGAAGAGGAGTCCCCACAATATCTGGCTGTGAAAAACACTGTGAATTCTGACCCTCCACATGGGACAGAAGGCAGCAGGCAACACAAGCATCCTCTTAAACAGCCCGCGCACAGACTCACTCTCAGGTATTCGCCTTGGGTTCCAGCTGAAGGACAGTAACTCAGGATGTGTCAGAGATGTACAGGGGCCGACTGAATTGTGTTGCTTCAGTTTGAGGGCTGGAGGATAGTCACCATTTCCTTGTGAGGAGGTCCTTCTCCTGTGCAGGTGAACGCCATCTTTCCTATGTTGAGCCCACCCCCATGCTTACGACCAAAACTGAACCTGATTGGTCTGGTGAGCTCCCCAGCTATCTCCTGCTGACTCACTGAGACCCCGCCCCACCCAGCTGCCCCAATGCCGGAGGCACTTTCTCCATAAGCAGCCAGCCCCACCTGAATTACACTCTTCCTTGGAAAACTATCAGAGTTTGATAGACCACACGTGGGTGGCGACTAGTCTTGGTGTGCTCTGAGACTTTTACTGAGTAGCTTCAGGCTCAGCACTGGCACCAAACCAGAATTATATTAACCTGGTGACCATAACACTTCCCACTGTGACTCCCTTAGTCCCCGCCTCACCCAAATTGTGTACTACATGAGGCTTTATCAGTGCCTGAAA
Source organism: Rhinolophus ferrumequinum (assembly GCF_004115265.2). Lineage (NCBI taxonomy): Eukaryota > Metazoa > Chordata > Mammalia > Chiroptera > Rhinolophidae > Rhinolophus > Rhinolophus ferrumequinum. Next base: position 44,167,814 of record NC_046295.1, on the reverse strand, counting down.
CTTAAGGGAGCCAGCAGGTGGCAGGAGGCGTCAGGGTGTCCTAGAATTTTGCAGAACTAACCCAGGCCCAGTACTGGAGGCAGACATCATTGGTGCACAGCATGGCCTCTCCCATGCACCTTCAGGGTTAGCACATGCAGTGAACAACTGGGGATTACCTTGTAGCTCATACCAGATAGTCCCTGGCTAGTCACAGGCAGTCGGTGACCTGGACCTGCACGGCAGCCCCTCACAAGAAGCCCCAGAACCAACAAACATGAAGTTGCCTTCAGATCAGAGTAGAGCACCATCAAATTAGCCCACAAGTGGCACACACAAAGGGCAGTCTCAACAAGCACAAGAGTCTGCTAGAGCAAATCCCACTCAGTGGGGTAAGCCCCATACACAGCAGCCTGAGGGCATGGCCAAACCCCACAGCCAATTAGCCTGAGGGTCAATCCCACCCACAGACATGCCAATAGCAACCAAGTCTAAACTAAAATAGGAGGGCACACACAACCCACAGAAGGGGTACTTCTGGAGCACCCGGAGCAGGTGACCAGGGAGACTGTGCCACTGGGCCCCACAGGGCACCTACCACATAAGGTCGCCCGGCCAAGACTGGTAACACAGCAGATCTACCTAATACATAGAAACAAACACAGAGCTAGCCAAAATGAGGAAATAAATATGTCCCAAATGAAAGAACAGGAGAAAACTCCAGAAAAAGAACTAAACAAAATGGAGGCAAGCAACCTACCAGATACAGAGTTTAAAACACTGGTTACAAAGATGCTCAAAGAACTTAGTGAGAATTTCAACAAAGCAATAGCAAGCATTATAAAGGACATAAAAACCATAAAGAAGAACCTGTCAGAAATGAAGAATACAATAACTGAAATGAAGAACGCACTAGATGGAATCCCCAGCAGACAAGATAAAGCACAGGATAGAATGAGCAATTTGGAAGAGAAGGTAGCAGAAAATACTCAATCAGAACAGCAAAAGAAAAAAGAATCCAAAAAAATGAGGATAGTTTAAGAGACCTCTGGGACAACATCAAGTATAACAATATTCACATCATAGGGGTACGAGAAGGAGGAGAGAGAAAGCAAGAGATTGAGAACCTATTGAAGAAACAATGACTGAAAACTTTCCTAATTTGGTGAAGGAAATAGACATATAAGTCCAGGATGTGCAGAGAGTCCCAAACAAGATGAACCCAAACAGGCCCACAATAAGACACATTATAATTAAAATGGCAAAGGTGAAAGACAAAGAGAGAATCCTGAAAGCAGCAAGAGAAAGTATTATCTTATAAGGGAGTGCCCATAAGATTGTCAGCTGATTTCTCAACAGAAAGTTTGCAGGGCAGAAGGGATTGGCACAAAATATTCAACGTGATGAAAAATAAGGACCTACAACCAAGTGTACCCTACCCAGCAAATCTATCATTTAGAATGGAGGGACAGATAAACACCTTCCCATACAAAAAAAAGCAAAAGGAGTTCATCATCACTAAACCAGTATTACAAGGAATGTTAGAGGGAGTTTTTTAAGACGAAAAATAAATAAATAAATAAATAAAAATTATGAATAATAAAATGGCAATAGCTACATATCTATGAACAATTACTTTCAATGTAAATGGATTAAATCCTCCACTTAAAAGACTGGAGAGCTGATGGATAAGAAAACAAGACCCTTACATATGCTGCCTACACGAGACTCATTTTATATCAACAGACATACACATACAGAAACTAAAGGAATGAAAAGAGATATTTCATTAAAATGGAAATGGAAAAAAAAAAGCTGGGGTAGCAATATTTATACCAGATAAAATTGATTTTAAAACAAAGACTATAACAAGAGACAAAGAAGGACCCAGTAATCCCACTCTGGGATATAGCTGAAGAAATCTAAATGCTACTTTAAGGGGACATGTGCATCCATGTGTTTATTGCAGCATTGTTTACAATGGTCAAGATATAGAGGCAGCCTGGGTGTCCATCAATGGATGAATGGATAAAGAGGAGGTGGTACATATATACAATGGAATACTACTCAGCCTGGGAAGGGAATGGGTTCTTGCCATCTTCAGCAGCATGGATGGACCTGGAAGGTATTGTGCTGAGTAGAGTTTCAGACAGACAAAGACAGATGCAATGTGATTTCGCTTATATGTGGAATCAAAAGAACAAAATAGACAAACAAAACAGAGAAAAAATTATAGATACAGAGAACATATCGATGGTTGCCAGATGGGAGGGAGTTTGGGGGTGAGTAAAAAGGAGGAAGGTATTAAAAAGTACAAACCGGTTGTTACACAGTAATCATGGGGATGTAGGGTATAGCATAAGGAATATAGTCAACAATATTGTAATAACTCTGTATGGTGTCAGATGGGTACTAGATTTGTTGGGGTGAAAGATGGGAGGGCGTTGGGGGACAGCGTGAAAAAGGTGAAGGAATTAAGAAGTACAAACTGATAGTTACAAAACAGTCATGGGGATGTAGAGTAAAGTATAGGGAATGTAGTCAGTAATATGGTAATTATGTATAGTGCCAGATGGGTACTAGATTAGTCAGGGGGATCACTTCTTAAATTATGTAAATGTCTAACCACTATGTTGTACGCCTGAAATTAATATAAAATAATACTGAATGTCAACTGTAATTGAAAAAATTAAAGGGGGGGAAGGTGAAGGGAAATAAGAAGTCCAAATTTCCAGGTATAAAACTAATAAGTCATGGGGATGTAAAGTACAGCATGGGGAATATAGTCATAGTACTAGATAACACGGTACAGTGTCAGATGGTTGCTGGCCTTAAGGTGATCACTTCTTTAGATATATGAGTGTTGAATAACTGTGGTGTACCCCTGAAAGTACTATTGTATGTTAGCTATATTTTAATAAAAATATTTTAAAAAATAAAATAAATTGAAAAAAAAGTCAATTGCAAGCTTTTTAATGCTGAGCTAATCCAATATGCTAATATGGGAGATGTGCATATGTGTATATGTGTATGTATATATGTATGCATACGTGTGTATATGTGTAAGTGTGTATATGTATGTATATTTGTATGTATTTTGTATATGCTTGTATGTGTGTATATGTATATACGCACACACACCCATAAAACACCTTCATAGAGGAAATAATGATTGGTATGATTTAAAACAAAACGAAATAAAAGGGCTCTATATGACTGCAACTTCTTTCATAAGGGGTTATATTAGGACAAAGAGAAGGCCTCACACCTGTGCTTCAAATCAAGATGGCATTAGGTGTGTAGGTGGGATCGGGACTTGTGAGCGCTATATTTCTTTGTGTAAAAACGGAGGAATGTTAATATTGTTGGGAGTGTAAGGAGGGACAGTGGAAAGAGGAGGGACTCTGGCAGATCTAACGCCGGGCATGAGGGTGGAAGTTCAGAGCCTTAAGGGCATGGCCGTGAATAACAATGACTAAAAGAGGGTTTTACATTTGGAGCTATGGGGCTTGTTGCACCTCTCGCCTCCTTCTCACCCTGCCAGCATCCTTAACAAAAGCCACTTTATTTTTGCTCCCTGATGATTCTTTGTGGAAGAGGATTCTTTGGGGGAAATTGGGAGAGGGGGTGGCTGAGTTCTATGTTGAGGTGATGTAATGCCAATGAAGCAAATGTAGGGAGGCTGCGGTTGAAGAGAGAAGTCCCGAGAGTGTAATTTCCTGGGAATTAGCAGAAATTCCTGGGAGACCTCATCAAAGATGGTCAAGTAAGTGTTTCAACCCATAAAAACATCAAAAATGTCAAGAAAAAACTGTCAAGAGGAAAGAATACAAAGTACATTCAGTCACAGCCTGACTCTAAACCACAAATCATTGCTCTCTTTAGAAGATTAGCTCTTATTTGTGAGTCAGCCCTAGTACGCTCAATTTCATCTGCATATTCAGAGAATTTCTGCCACTGTTATTCCCTGAAATCTGACTCCCATGATGACCTTTCCAATCCACTAGCTTGTCTAAATCCTAATTATGATACTGTCTAAGTTCTTTTCCTTGAGTGTCCTGGACACCAATAAAATCAGTGAGTGTGTCTTTTTAATTGGCAGTTAGTGGTACTATTTGTCCAATCACAAAGAGGAACTTTAAGAGGGTGGTGGCTATCCATAAATAGGTAAATCTAAGCCTCAGTTCCAGCCCAGCTAAAGCTCCCTCATGCACATAATTATACCCAGGGCCAAAAATTCCTTTCTAGTAATGATTAAGTTCATAGGGGCAGTAAGTGAATTTTTCAGAATTCTGGGATGCTAGCAATTTTGTGAATTGAGTTGTGTATTATTAAAAAAAATACTTGATTATACTTAGTTTGAAGAGTGGCATTGAAACCAGGCAACATAAGTGACATGTTATTTGAGTATTTTTAAGCTGCACTGATTATTGGGGGATGCAGCAACATAAGAATAAGATTCATTATCCAATAGCATATTTACTTATCCCTCTTAAGACATTTTTAGATACCACAGTAAAATAAAGTTTATGTAAAAAATGAAATAGTTCAGAATCAAAGTAATTGTGTAGATAAATTTGTAAAATGAGCAATTTGTAAAATGAACAATTAGCTCTTGAAATTTCACTTATCAAATGTTGTAGTATATTTTACAGTGAACAAAAATCTAACACAGTTTTGCTAGCTCCCCTTTCCTCTTTAATAGTAAAACAGGATATACAAAAATTCAATTCATTGTATTTTTTAAAATTTGTGTTATTTAAATCTTTAGAAGTTTCTTGCATTTTGCAACATTTCTGTTAAAAGGCATTATATATCAACTGAACACTTTAGCTTCTTACTGCTTAAAAGTTTTTTAGAAGAAAATGGGACCCACAAATTGGCTAACTATGTAAGCAGGAATTAAAATGATTTCCTTGTGATTCTATTTCAATCCTAACATCTCTGTTGTCAGCTATGAAAACACAAAATGCAACTCAAATCCTATGAAACCTATGACTGACTTTTTCTCCCCTTACATATTAAGTTGACTTAGTAATATTTTCTTAGGAGAGTGTTTTCTTCCTTTTCCTTGATACACCAAAACTCTTGATTTTAATTAAAAAAAAATTCCAAATGAATTTTAAAATGTCCTATGTTTTTATTAGTGAATAGGTAGATGGAACACCGGATAATTGTAGAATCCATTTATTTTTTCAGAAGAGTCCTAAATTCATGTAATTTTCATCTTTTTAATAAATAAAAGTCATCAAATGTGATTTAACTTTTATGTCTTTGTAAGACAACTTATCTAAATAAAGTCAAAAAGCCAAAAATGGTTCTTTGAAAGACCATGTTCATTATGACCACTTTCTAAACAGGGACAGTTAGGATCACTTTTTATCATTCAGCAAATAGTTATCCATCTATATTTTCCATAAAATGCTTCTGCTGTATTCATGTAAAACTTGACTTTTAATAAAAATTCAAGAACTTTTCCAAATTGAACTTTGAAATCTTAGTTAAAACCATATTTTTGGACCCCCATCTAATTGCATGTAATTCTGGTACATCACACACACACACACACACACACACACACACACACACACACACACACACCCAAGCTCCAGCATGGTTTTCTATTGCCTCAGCCATTTGCATTGTATCAGCTTTAAAAGCCTGTTTAACTGAAGCTCAGAACACCAACTGCCATTTGTTATTTCCCAATTCCAAAATGAATTATGCAAAGCACAGGACGAACTTTCAAAAATATCTCTTTTTCCTATGTGAAAACACATATTCATGCACATGCATACACAAACACACACCCAAATTATCATCTTCATAACATCAAACATGAATTGTTATTTTAATAGCCTCTTCTTAAATCAATTCTATCAGATGCAGGCATGCTGACATAGGCAGGTAATGAACACTCAAAAGAACCATTTTTTGTTCCCTGCAGTAACACTGACAATGGGACAGCCCATAATACAAAGTCAATGTCCCTCAAAGTATGTTCCATGCAATTACTTTTAATAAGTGTTAGGTAGTCAAATGATTTCAGAAACACTCAATCCAAGTTAATTTTTTCTTATTACAGTAATTCTCTAGATAAGTTAGTATCTAATTGTGATTCTGCAGAAGTACTTTGAAGATACGTTTCCCAGTTTTGCTTTAATTTAACCCAGAGCACTTTGACAGCCTAAGCAAAATCCACTTTGGGACACGATGAATTGAATGAACTTTCTAAGTTTATTACAAGAATTAAATAACACATGTAAGTGCTTGCTACTGTGCCTGGCACATAGTGAGTGCTCAATAAATGGCTTTATGATTAAAACTTTAGGTAATATTATAAAAAGCTGCACCATTTCACATTCACACCAACAATGTATAAGGGTTCCAATTGTCCCACATTACCAATACATGTAATTTTCCTTGTTTTAATTTTATTATAGCCATCCTAGTGGGTATGAAATGGTATCTCATTGTGGCTTTAATTTACATTTCCATAAGGACTAATGATGTTTAACATCTTCTCATGTACATATTGACCGTCTGTATATCCTCTTTAGAGAAATGTTTATTAAAATCCTTTGCAATTAGAATCATGGCAGCATTGTTCATAATAAGCTAGACATGCAAACAACCTGATTGTCCTTTGACAGATGACTGGATAAAGAAGATGTGGTGCATAATTCAATGGACTACTATTCAGTCACAAAAAAAGGTGACATATTGCCATTTGCAATAACATGGATGGATCTTGACAGTATTATTGTAAATTAAATAAGTGAGATGGAAAAGAACAAGAACTATATGATTTCACTCCTTTGTGCGGTATAAAACAAACAGCAACAGATTAACAAACAAAACAAACAAAAACTCATAGATACAGACAACAGAATGGTGGTTACAAGAGGGGAAGTAGGGTAGGGGAAAAATGAAGAGGGTAAAGGGCATCAATATAAGGTGACAGAAGAAGATAGACTTCAGGTAGTGAGCACACAATAGAGTATACAGATATCATAAAGGTGTATACCTGAAATTTACATAATGCCATTAACCTATATTACCCCAGTAAGTTTAACCAAAAAATTTTTAAGGAAAAAAAATACATGTTCAAGTCCCTCAGAACTGATTTCTAACACAGAAGACACCTTAAAAATGCTTTATTCACCTTTGGCTTTTATACTTAACTTTTAATTTATAAAATAAAATTTTCACTTGCCCTGTATCTTAACTTCTTACTTTTTTTGTATGTGTTGGGGTTGTGGAGGAGGGATTTGGAAATGGTCACAAGAATTCATTTTCACCCCTCTTTGCATTTTGAAGATGAAAAAAAAAATTGTGCATCATTTAAACTCCTGGATTATTACTTACAGTAATAATAATTGTATCTGTTATTTACCAGAAAAGATGCTATAAATTAAGAAAAATCTAATATTAATTCCTTTTTGAATGCTATTGAATTTGGATACATTCAGAATTTGGAGGTTGGGCTTCATGCTGTCTCTGCCATCTGACTATAGGCATTAACAACTCAATTTCCTTTTTTTTCCTTTGCCTTCCCTTTACCTTCAAAGACTATCATCCTGCAGTCACCGCCTGCTTTCCCTCCCTGACATGAGCACACATTTTTTTCACACTCAGTACTGAATGCTACACTTTGCTACTAAGTTCAATATCTAACTATACATGAATGGTTAATACCCATCTGAAAGTCAAAACACGCTATGAGGCCTCCCCCTACCCAACTGCAGGGGTTGAAACAACATTGGTATCCCCTCTGGGAAAATTATTATGGAAATTTCTGGAATATCTCCACATTCGCCATTTGAATTGAAATGATAATACAATCAATCCAGGAAAGAAAATCTTCCTAAAATTTTATATTTTGATTAGAAGTGTAACCCTGCTGAAAAGAGAATATTGCTAATTATTAAATTTGGAGAGTTTTATCTCTGTAAGCAAAGATTCTGAGTACTGTATCTTTGGAGAAAATGACTAGTTTGGATGGAAAAGTCTACTCGGCCCTGTGCCTGTCACGTTGTAAGTGCTCAATAAATACTTGTTTCGTTGAAATTTAAGTTTACCCACTCCTAAAACCATAAAAAGCTTTTCTAATTTATTTTGCCATTTTCAAATAGCATACCAATTTATTTCCACTATGAAAAGAAAATGTTTCTTCTAAACCCAGCTAAAATTTATTAGAATGAGAGAGTAAGAGGAAAGATTGAGAAAGAAAAGAGGGGGAAAAAGAAAAAAAGAAGAGAAAGGGGAAGACAAGAGAAGGAAGGAAGGAAATGAAACAGTCTGCATCCACATTTGGTTGCTGTCCTGAGATTAAGCCAGACCACACAAAACCCAAAGGAAGCAAGCATCATTTAACGTTCAACTTGCAATTCATTTTGTGACTCTATCATTATGCCAGCTCATTTGTCTGCAGTTTAAAATGTGTTATAAAGTCAAAACTTAGAAGTAAAATTCTTTCACTTCCTGATACTAGAGTGAGCGTAGTACATCTGCCTGTTTTGGATCATTTCTAAGCATTTCTCAAAGGTTAGTTCTACTTTGCCTGAAAGATGGTGTTTTGAACCATCTAAAACTATTTAATCAAAACTTTTTCAAACCATAATTTTTTTCTTTAAATTCCCTATTGGCAGATATTACTATTTAAATGACTTAATATTAATCATCTTGCCTTATTAATTTTATCTCTAAAATGTCTCTTAAATATGTCCCCTTTATCCGTGCCTGAGGCACTCTATGTTCTGAACACTTCTCACTAGGCCTAACACTTGGTCCTGGGTTGACTTCTGTTCCAATCGTTCCTAATTTAATTATTTCTTCAGGCTATCAGGATTATTTTCCCAAGAAATAGGGTAAATCACAAGTTTCTTTTCTTCCAAAATCTTCAATGGTTTTCATTTGCTTACGTAATAAAGTCTGAACTGCTTCAAGATCTTTTGTTACCTAGTTACCAAATACCTTCCCAACCTCAACTTCTCCTTCATCCTTCCACATATATTAGATTTCTGTACCAATGAGTTCCACAAACATTTTCACATTGCCTTGCCTTTATTCATACCAATTCCTCATCCCAAATGTCTTTATTATGCTTTTATACTTATGGAAACCCCAGTTCCACTCAAATATTACCCCCTTATGAAGCCTTGGGTTCATTCCTAGCTGAAGATAATTGCTCTTTCCTCTCTCCTCTTATACCACCTGGAGTAAATTAATATATTAGAGATGAAAAAAGTTTAATTGTTCAGTCAAACTCTGTTTAGGACTTATCTTGGTGTTAGGGAGATGATTTCATTTCCAATGAAAGAAGCACTAAACAAATTAGGGTAAACAAAAGAAGTATTTATTGACTTCTATCACTAAAAACCTAGTCATGGTGCTGGCTGAATGCAGCGCCCAGCTAATGTTCTCAGATATTCGTCCTTCATTATATTTCTTGGCTCTGATTTCCTACATGTTGATTTCAGTCTTCAGCAGACCCTTCACTCATGCATGATAGGAAAGTGGTTCTCAAAAGCCCAAGATTTACATGGTGTTTTTATCTCTTAACCTCAGAAGGAGAGAAATCTTCTTTCACAGAACTTATATCAACATCCCATCACCATAGGACACTGATTATCCCTGTCTGGGTCATGTGCCACCATGGCTCTATCAGTATTTCTGGGAAGCTTGGGTTCTCTGGTTGGCCAGCATACATCATATGCTCGTTCCTATGGTGAAAGACATAAAGACAGTGATAAACAAGTACATCAGAATCCTAGAGTGAGAAAGAGTCTCCTAGATGAAAGTGATTTTTATTCAATACATCATCTATTGCATATTTTTGTTTTGCCCTCTGTTAAAGCTTACTGTTCACATGTATCTTACCCTTTTAATTCTAAGCTTCCTGAGGGTGAGTATCTACACACATTCAATAAACGTTAGCTGAATTCAATAAATGTTAGCTGAGTGAAGGACTTATCAGGCAGATGACAACTGAAAAAAACACCCAAAGCTACCATTTTAATTGATCAAGTTCTTTTTGACCTTTTCAAAACCTCATTAGTAAGACAACATTTTCCAGTGATTAAGGGAGATTAAAAGATCACAGAAATGGGGGAAGGGTTAATATTCAAGATACAATCAATTTATGTAAAATATCAGGCCCCAAACTTTTCTAGCTAATGATTTGGCTAGCAAAAAACATTTAAATTAAAAATTTTTGACTTAGAAAATTACTGCTTTTAGTAGAGAAAAGATATAGGTTACCATTGCTAAAAAAAATATTACTTAAAACCTGTATTTTTAATTTCTCACAATCTGACATTCAGTTTTGTTGTATACTCTTAGAAAGTATGAGGTCTTGCCAACTAGAGTTTTAAATCTTCAAAATGGAAAATTAAAGAATATTTCCTCATTTCTTTCCTTTTCTTAGCAACTTAAAATTATCTAAGAGAATAATCCTGCTTTGCATGTTTTTGCTTTAAATAGTCTAAGCGCTTTATTTAAACTAGTTATTTCGTTTGTACGACGCCACACAAGACAGTGAATCACACTTGGCCACGACATGGGCAGTATTACATTGCGAGCACTTAATTTGTATTGTTTCCTTCACTGAGATTTTAATAAAGCAATTTCAAGCTTGTTTTCATCAAATCTGTACTCTCATGGTTATTCGGTATAGAAGTTAAGTATTCTGGATTTGGAACCAGACTCAATCTGATATGAAATCTAACTCTGCTACTAATTAGCGCTGGGCATTCTCGGACAAGTTACTTAGATTCCCTAAATTTCAGTTTATTCATCTGTAAAATAGGACTAATAATATTTGGCTCAAAGAATTGGGAAGATTAAAGGGCATACTGTGATACTGCATATGAAGTGTACAGAACATTGTAAATGCCCAATATAAGGGCTATTACTGTACTTCTACTGGTACCTGACGCTTTAGAGAAAACATAAAGCTGGAAATCACTGGGAAAGGAATAGTTGAGCAGTGGTATTAAAAACATTCCTGTTTAAAATGGAAAATGTTTGTTTTGTGACTGTTTGCATTTAAAAGACAGAACAATGTCCCTATTTCATCACTGGTAAGATGTCCTGTTTTCAACCTTTGATGCACTGATCATACCTCTGCTGTTTTATGCTCACAGCCCACCCCCAACAATGCTCCTCCTCCCTCACCGAGTATGTTGTAACAAAAGATCCCTCCCCCATAGGTGGGCCAGGAGGATCACAAGGCCAGTCCCAGTGTGACTTTTCACCTCCCACAAGATAGAAATCTATGATTCTATCTAAGATTAAATGTAATCTTTTTGGAAAATGTAACTCTGCTGTACTCCAGTTTTTTTTAATATAAAGATGTGACCTGAAGCAAGGCATAGCATACAGGAGATCAAACTAGGTATCCCAGGGCCCTCATGAGGCCACAAATCATGGAATTTCATTATGACTGGCGTCATGCTAGGTAGATCAGAATGACAAAGCTTACTTAACCTTACAGTTGCCGCTATTGAATACACTGCCTCCCGTAAAGAACGTTTCTGTTGCATATGTACACACAGCAGGTGTTCATTCTTACACCAGTCCCTGCCCACTGTTGTTTGCTGTTTATAGTAACTTTAGAAACTTTTACTTTACAAAAATTTTAAACTTACAGCAATATTGCAAGACTGGTTAAAAAAAAACTATATAGATTTTACCCAGATTCACAAATTCTTTTTTGAATGAACACGTTAAAGATTTTAACTCATTATTAATGAGGGAAACAGGCAAATGTTAAAACCAGTTCAAAGGTTCATTATAAATGATCAGGAATATGGAAATGAATTTGCAAATGGATGCAAAACTGGTTTCTTCCCCAGTGGGAGAGAGAAGTACACCAAGCCTCCACTTGACAGGATTTATTTACATGCCTTTAGATAAGAATTAGTTTGCTTTGCCATGATGATTTACTAATTTTTAATAGTTTGCCACATATCCTTTATCATTCTGTTTCTCTAATTAAAATTTTCTGAACCCTTTGAAAATAATTTGCATGCATCATGCCCTATACCTACTAATACCTTAAATGCACTCTGAATTGTGAAAGGAAACACATTTTCTTACATAATCACAGCAAGTTATTAAACTGAGAAAATTTAACAATGACACAATACTTTCATCTACAGTCCACGTTTGGTCAGTTGTTTTAATAATATTTTTGACGGTGTTTTTCATTCTCTAGTACCAAATTCAGGATAGGGTCACATATTTCATATAGTTATCATGTCTCTTTAGTCTTCTTTATATATATATATATATATTTTTTTTTTTTGAAGCTTGTCTATATTGGAATTCAGTCAAAGACTATGGCTTATCTATATTCGTGTATGTGTCTGTGTTGCTTCATTTATGATAATATCCTCAGCTCTTATGTCAAAAGCTGACTTTTTTAAAATGCATTTCAACTCCAAAGTAATACTGGGGTGGGGGAAAATAGCAAGCATAAATCAGAACATCAAAGTAAGTCCCACCGTGCCTATAGTGTACAAATAGCTGTTGATGAGTTTGCCATGCTTACTGAACTGAATAAGTATAAAAGCTTTTCACGTGCATTTCTATTTTCAGGCCCAATACAGTACGTTAACCTCAGAATATCAAATTGAATCAGGGGTTCTGAGAAAAGCCATCTGCAAAGCAGTTAGAATGACACTCTTCATTACACTATCTAGATTCAGGTTTCAGACATGCACAACCAGGGCTTTTCCAACCTCTCACCTAAAGTCAGACACACACACACACACACACACAGCCACCCACATCAGCAACCACCTTCCCGTAAGGGCTCCCAGACCTCTTAAAATGTGGAGTCCACCGGGACCCAGGAAGCTGAGCTTGAAATTGTTCGGAAGAACCTTTTTTGCAAAGAATTTTTTCTTCGTGAGACCCAAATCCACAGCCCCTGCAAGGCTGCTCACCACACAGTATGTCAGCACATATTATGCAGTCTGGGGCTGAGTGGATGTGTCAGCTGCCCATTAGACCACACTAAAATAGAATTGCTGGGCGCCTGAAGCATGAAGCATGATATTAGATAAAGTGATGAAATTTCACTCGATTAAAGAGCCAGGTCAAGGACAGTTACCTCAGGAAATTCCTTTTTTCCACGAATATTCTTGCAACTTTGATGAATTTATTGTTTTCTTGCTTATTTTTCATTATCGTCTGGGGCTTTATGAACAATAAAATGTGCCCTCAGCAGGCACTGACATATTGGAGTGATCAGCATCATAGAGTATGTTGATTCAAAGAAAGAAAGGGGGTGGGAAAGACGGGATTGACATTGCGGCAGGTCAAAAGCCTTTGGAAATGTTGGATTGATTTGTTTAGACAGTTGTTTGATTTCTCTCTCTTTCTTTTTCTCTAGCTCTTTTTTATTTTTCTAGTAAAGGGATAGGAAAAAGAACAAAAAAGGGCAATCTTTTTTATTTAGTCCACTTGAAGGATAGGAGCAGAAGCATATGGGTTGGCAGAAATTTTTATTTTTTATTTATTTGATTTATAAGAATAGGAGAGAAATGCTTCTTGCAAAGGGCTTCTTTTATCACAAAGACTTGCAGGCTGAAAGTATATGACTGCATACCTGCTTTGCTTCTGAAAACCTGGCTTGGAAAACTACAGCTAGCCAGGATAAAGCTGTCTGGCTGCTCTCAGAGTAGAAAGAAACGCATTTTGGTTCATTAGCACTGTACTCTCACTTAATTTCATTTACAATAATATTTGAGAAGCAAAAGAAAGGAAAAGTGAACATTCAGAGTACTTCAGTTTCCCCCTTAGACCTATATGATTCTCTCAATCTCTCCCTTTCCCCTCCCATCCTGCCAGTGAGGGTGGAGGCTCTTCAGTCAGCAGTTAGCAGGACATCCCCGGACATCACTGAGGGAGTAGCACCAAGGCCAGCTAATCAGATCACGTAAAACTCTCATTTAGTTGGTTCAGCGGCTCCTTCTTTAGGCCAGAAAAATCCACAGTTGCAAATGTGCTCATCTGGAGGACTGAGAATATTTTGGAGGTATAAGCTTTGCACATCACTTGAAGATCATTCCAAATTCAAACTCAATAAATGATTGAGTAGACAGAGCTCAATGAATTTTTGGTGTTCTAATTCTATTCTATGTGTGTAGGCTGTTGGAGTCTTTTGATTCCTCTTTCTCCCTTTATAAAATAGGGATAATATTAGCATAGTATGCCTTCTCTAACTTATAAGACTATAATGAAGATGAAATAAAGTCATCTATTTACAGTTATGTTGAGTTCTTAAAGGAAAGAGTACTATCTAAATTAAAAATATTATCTAAATGGCGCCATAATTATGTTTTTATACCAATATTAATTTTTAATACTGGGGGACAAAAAAATTTGTGTGACCCAGTGAGCTGCACTGGGGATGTAAACCATAGATACACTTAAAATTTAGATCTTCTTTTTCAGCAACTCTTTGGGCATTATCTGAATGTCTCTATTAATCAAACTTCTTTTATAACAGCATTTCCTAAGTGAGAATCGATGTCTAAGGAAGAAATACGTTAAATAATAGCCTGGTAGAACCAGCAGAAAAGGCAAGAAAGTGTGGTGCCTCTGTGTCTTCATAACTAATAGGACAAAAATGAGAGGGTGAATTTTTTTTCTTTTAATTACAGAAAAAAAAAAGCACAATTACTTGCTACATAGAAATGTTAGGCAATTGCTTTCAGTTCTAATGAACTATAATCTTTCCTTTCTTTTTCCCCAGGAGCCAAGGGAGCTTTGTTTTTTTGTTTTGCAAAATATTGAAGTGGTTTGAAAGATCTGAAGGCAGTTGGGCTCAATTTTCTATTATTAGCATAGAAGTGATAACAGCTTTCTTATCCCTTGGGAAAAGAGGCAGCAGTTGGAGGCTGAGGGATTCTGAGTACAGTATCGGCAAGCTTTTCACCAAAACAAAAGCAGTAAGACTATCTGCCTGTAATGAAATGATGGGTTTGTTACTTTTTCTCAATGTGAGGTGAGGGTTAAAGACATACATACAGATAAAAGCGAGGGCCATGAAATGGGTAACCCTCCCTTCCATATTCCCAGCGAGTTGGAGCCTGGTCTGTTGGAGGCCATGGACTGTTTGGCCGCATTTGACACATTTTCTTCTTTATCAAACACCTGAGCAGCACAAGGCAAGAATTGTGTTCTACTTATGGCCATCTTGCTTATAATGAAAATCATACATTTTATCCCAAGCAATAGTAAAAAAAAAAAAAAAATTACTTTGAAACCTCTCGTTGGCACCTCTAATGAACACAATAGACAGAAAAATAGCCTTATCAAAAATCATCCTCCTCTGTCCATGATAAACTCAGAAAATATTCCATTAGAAGAAGGTTTTGGTTTCCCACGTGGATTGTGAAATCTCTTGGATTATATTAAGGCTGTAAATGCAGTTCAAAGTAACTCAGAATTTCACTCGAGGGCTTGGGTGCTTTTTATTTTTCATTCTTTCCCAGGAGGCTCTGATTAGCCCAATGCTCATTTGGTGCAATAATGGAACAGGAAATTTCCTACAGGAGACTACAACAGAGCCTCAGTGCAGTGTTTGCTACCTTGGGAGAATCAGGTCATTTTTATACCTGCTGGGGAAACACATGTTCCGTGAGAGGAAGGGATTGGGAGACTAGACTCCTCTGACACATACGGAACTTTTGCTGCAGAATATTCTCAGGTAGTGCCAGAGGTGAGATTTTGTCTTCCCAATCAAATCACTTGAATGTTTTCTCTTCTTTTTAAAATTCATGATTTTAATTTTATTTATTTTAACAAAAGAGAACTGAAAGGGGCAAAATGTACTAGATGTGCAGTCTTCTAATCTGAAGAGTGCATCATTTCCATTCTGAATACATATTTCTGTCACCTCAACCAGCGCAATGGAAGACACATTTCTTCTTCTCTCCTCAACGCATTCAATGACATGACGTACGGATGATGGAGTACGTAATGATTTAACCAAGTCTGATCTTTCCGCCTGGGGGCACACACAACACTTAGAGCTTCAGTGAGTCCTTATTTATTTATTTTATTATTTATTTATTTAATATCTCTCAAGTAGAAAAACCAGGGTGTTTAAAATCCACCTTATTTTTTAATCCTTTAAACACCTAATTCTTCTTCTTTTTTTTTTTTCCTGAGCATCTATCTCAACAAGCCAAAGGAGGTGAGTCGTAATTACAGCAAAATTCCAGAAATAATGTAACTGTGATTCTTTCATTCTTTAATTACTGGGGTTTTTGTATGATCTCTCCTTTATCTGGGTACCGGGCAGAAGAGAAATTGCATGTCCTTCAATCTTAAGGTTAGTCCATCAGTCATGTCACTTCCACTGATTATTTTCTTTCCCAGGTACCACACAGCATACACTTTCTGCTGGATACAGCCAGATTCACTCCTGTCTGGTTCACTGTGCTGCAGATGATGTGATGTTCCAGGGAGTTTGCTTATAGCCAATGCTACATTTCTTAAGAGCACTTGAGCATCTCTTGAGCGACACAGGAATTCCTTTAACATCACTGACATGATTCCTTTAGGATAGGACATTAGGATATGCCACAGACTTATTTTTTTTCCTGCCTGGCCTCTCCAGGTAGGATTTAATATAAAGATGAGTGAATGAACAGAAAGGAAGATGAGAGAAGTCTCACAGAACTGGGTTTTAGATTAATTATAGCCACATGGACCATTAAGAATTAAATTACATTGGAAATGCCCTAAGCAGAAATCTGTCTGTCCCCAAAATCCAATGGCATTTAAATATCATTCAGGACAAAGTTGAAAAGTGGTCACTTGGTCTTAAAACTCATCGCAAAGTGTGGAATCAAAAGGGATGAAGGAATAGCAGAATTATATTTTGTTTAGGAAGGCCTTCAACTCAAAGAAAGTTCTCGGTGGTCCTGTCTGCAAGATGTTGTTAGTGGTACCTAATGTCAATTATTACCTAAGTCCAGCTGAGATTGAATTTCAGATCCCAAGAAATAGAATAGAGAAGAGGGATAGGATGGTATAGGGACAGAGTAGTAAAGTTTAGGGAAAGTATCACTGAGAAAATGACATTTGATTTAGACCTTGAAGGAGATGATCATGTCAGTCTTGCAGAACCTTCCATGTAGAAATAACAGCAAACCAAAGGCCAGGAGGTAGAACATGCCTGGTGAGGTTTGAAGAAAATTGAGGAGACCAGATTTTCATGGAATATTGCTGGACTTGGGGAGATAGAGTCAATGTAGGGTCACGAGGGAGTTCTCTTCAAGATGCTTGACACTGAGAGGTATGACCCAATAGACAGGGAGAAATTTATTGTGCAGAGAGACGTTGGGGGGGTGGTGTTTAAGGAGTTTGGTTCAAATAAGAGAGAGGGGATTGAGCCTAGCATAGAGGTGGAGGGTTAACTACACGGAGGAACCGAAATGGTTCACCCCTCATAGCAGAAAGGGAAGAGCATGTGGGCACTGCTCCGGGGAACATGCGAGATTTGGTGTTGGGAGCTTTGCAAGTTCTCTTCTGAGAGTGTGTGTGTGTGTGTGTGTGTGTGTGTGTGTGTGTGTGTGTGTGAGTAAAATCATTGACAGAGAGCAGGATGGTGAATATGTGTTGAAGGTTTGAGGAGAAAGAAAAAGTCATGAAATCGTCATCTGGGCCAGTGGTTCTCAAAGTGTCATCCAGACCAGCAGCAGCACTATCTCCTGGGCACTTGATAAAAATGCAGTTTTTCCAACCCTACCCCAGTGATTGATTCAGAAACTTTGGGAGTGGAGCCCAGCAATCGGAGAATTCCCATGTCCTCCAGATGAATCTGTGGTAGTCTCAAACTAGAGAACCACTACTTCAGGGTAACAGGAGAGTGATGGATTATGGAAATGTGGTATGGTTGATGGGCAGAACAAAGGACAAAGGACCTCCGTGAGGACAATGGTCAGGAATTTAAAATGAGATCAGTCAGCAAGCTTGTGTGGCTTTCTCCAGCCATGACCATCTCTGTGGGTGCCAGAACAAGCCCATTAGATTTAACCCAGCCTGAGGTTTTTCCAGGTGAGAGCAATGAAACAAGACTGTTATGACTATATGCAAAGGCACAATACAATGATGGACCATCACAGTCTAGGTAAGGTGGGAAACAAAGGGACCATGAAAATGTCTGATCAAAGACTAATAGCTCCTAGAGGGGTCAAAGTTTCTTAGAGTTTCGGGTACTAGTGAGAGTGAGTGGGAAAGAGAATGCTTGAAATTGCAATTCTGGAGGGGTTACATTCGCTGGTAGTTACAAGTCTAGGGTATGGCCTTTGAAGTGAGTGGTTGAGGCAGAGCAGAGGATGTGAACTTTGGAGGAAAGGGCATCAAGAAACTAAGAGTCTAGGATATTGGAAAGATCACACATATGTGTATTAAAATCACTAAATATGCTGGAGAAGTGGTAGTGAGCCAGGAGCTAAAACCTTCAAGGAATTTGGGTTGTGCCTGGGGTGGGAGCGAGGGGTGTGGAGTCTATACGTGACTGTAACAATTTGGATCAGTGATTGGTAAAGACCAATGACATGACATTGAAAGATGAGGATCTTGTTGTTGATGTTGTTCTTGCAGTGCGAAGGCAGAAATATGAAACAGGAGGGACACCTACCCCTATCTCCAGGCCTGGTTTGCAATAATCTTGCAAGACACAACAGTCACTATTTCAGGGGGCTGGGTGAAAAGCAAGTCGTTTCCTGAGAGGAGAGTCAGTTCACTTAGAACAAGAAGTAAAAGGGAAATTTGAGGAGAAGCTGATGACTGAGCATGAGTTCTAGAAGGCAGTATGGAAGGGCTTTAGGAATGAGGGATGGGTTGTAGACTAGACAAGAAAACGGGGGGTGGGGAAGACATTTGAGGACAAGAGGCAAGAAAGATGAAAGATAACTGGGTGTCCTAGGCTTCTTGTGGGAGCTTGACATACATCAGAGAACAGGACACAATGAGGTTTGCCTAGATGTTCTCAAAGTAGACACTGAAGACACGGCTGGGAGGGTTGTAGGGGAATGAGTTGTGGGGGTCTCACCAGAGCATTCTGAGGCCCTCTCTGTACTCCTGCCAATGGTGGTGTGAGGCCAGGAATGGGAAGTCTTATCCTTGGTATCTGGAAATCTAGGAGACATGTAAAGACCAGGGGAGGGTGATCTTCAATTGGATGAGAGGATGGCTCTCCAATCAGAGTAGATCTGGAAGTGTCTATTGGAAAATGATATTGGAAACGAGCTAAGGCTGCTTGAATGTCAACATCCTAAACCATGACCAACTCAAAAGTTACAGAATGATAATAAAATTTCCATTTATCTATTCTTGTCTTCCTTTAGACTTGGAAGAGAAAAAGAGAAGAAAGGAGACAGTAAAAATATCTGAATTTGTATCTATTTATCCCATCAGTTCTGTGAGAGCCTGTGATTACACCTCTGGTGTATTCAGTTGTATAATTTCCAGCAAGAGAGACCACCTCATCCCATCTTGGTGCCCCATTCATTCCTCCCAGCATGTTCTCATCTGAGGAGGCACTGGGTTTGCTTACTGGCAAAGAGATGCTCTTAAAAGCCATCATGGTTTGGTGGCTTGAGCACAGATCCTGGGTGTGAGGAGTGTGCCTAGGATGCATGTAGACTATCCTGGGGATCTGCACCGAGAATGCAGAGATGGGGGCTACCAAAGAAGCCGTTGTTTCACATGCCAAATCCTTTCAGAACAGCTAACTCCAGTGGAAACCCCTTCAAGTCTGGCAAGAATTCCAAGGTCTCTGGGTGATACAAACTCAGTTTTCACCCTCTAAGCCCTTGCTCTGTGTGGAAATGCTCGAATGCAGTTATAATTCCTGTAATGTGCCTTTAGTGGCATAATATTGTATGCAGAGTGACAAGTCCCATTAGAAAATGCATTTGCCCTTCACAACTAAGCTTAATGCGTGGCAAGGGACGGGACTGATGCAAAAATAATACGTTTTGATGAGTCAAAATTGATTCTAGAAGAAGTTAAAGAAAAATTAGGTATTTTCAAGGAAATGGGTAACAGAGAAGTCTCTGGACAGCTGGTAGCCACTTTGAGTATCTGCAGAAAGCTGAAGGGGTGACAGAAAGAGATTTGCTTCTCCAAGGCCTGTTCTAAGAAACAAAACAAAACAAAAACAAACATGAAATAACAAACAACCCTTTACTATAATTCCTCCTGTAAGGAGGAATGCCAATTTCTTTAAATGCCTTTAAAGTGGAATGCCAGCCCCTTTCTCAGCCACTTCCCTTTTTATTACTGTTGCTACTAACCACTGTTAACAGTTTCCTCTCCAGATATTTTCTATGTTTAGAAAATACCATTTTAAAAACACAAATGGAATCAAACTATAAATATTATGCTGCAATTTTGTTTTTAATTTAATGTGTTTTGGACATGAAGATTTACTGTAACTTTTTTTTTTCGACTGTTCAATGTTCTATATATAGATATGGCATAATCTATATAACACATCTCTATGAAGATTTAATTGGCTTTTATTTGGGTCTATTAGAACAAAACTGCAGTTAATATCCTTGTGCATATATTTTTGTGCACTAAGACAAGTCTATCTATCACCTAAATTTCTAGAAGTGTAATTCTTGGATCAAAGAATACAGCGCTTCCTCCCCCTTTTTTAAGTTATTTTTTTAAGATTTCTATTAAAATATAGCTAACATACAATATTATAATAGCTTCAGGTGTACACCATAGTTATTCAATATTTATATACCTAAAGAAGTGATCACTATGGTAAGTCCAGCAACCATCTGACACCGTGCCACGCCATCACAATATTATTGACTATATTCCCTCTGCTGTACAGTCCATCAGGTGTACAGCCAGTGGTTAGACATTTATAAAATTTAAGAAGTGATCCCCTTGACTAGTCTCGTGCCAACCTGGCACTATACATAGTTCTTACCGTATTATTGATTTTATTCCCTATATTTTACTTTACATCTCGTTGACTATTTTGTAACTTCCAATTTGTATTTCTTAATCCCTTCACTTTTTCACCCTGTCCCCCAACCTCCTCCGATCTATCACCCCAATAGACCTAGTGTCCACCTAACACCATACATAATTATTATAACATTATTGACTATATCCCTTATCCTACACCTTACATCCCCATGACTACTGTGTAACAACCAATTTATATTTGTTAATCCCTTCCCCCTTTTTCACCCCCTCAATCAGGCAACCATCTAAATATTCTCTGTACCTATGAATTTGTTTCTGTTTCGTTGGTTGGTTTATTTCGTTCTTTAGATTCCACTTAAAGTGAAATCACATGACATTGTCTTTCACTGTCTGACTTACTACATTCAGCACAATACCCTTTAGGTCCATCCATGTTGTTGCAGATGGCAAGATTTCATTTTTTTCTAATGGCTGAGGAATATTCCGCTGTATATATGTGCCACCTCTTCTTTATCCATTCATCCATTCAGGGACAAGAAAGAGCTGGCCATGCAAAGACCTGGAAAGAGTCCTCTCAGCAGAGTGCACAGCATGGGCAAAGGTCACGAGGCAGTTAGAAGAATCAATGTTGTGGTGAGAATTGTGTCCTCCCCAAATTAATATGTGTTATTCATTTTGCCCTAACCCACAATGTGACAGTATTTGGAGACAGGGCCTTTAAAAAGGTAATTAAATTAACGAAGTTGTAAAGGTAGAGCCCTAATCTAATATGACCAGTGTCTTTATAGTGAGAAAAAGAGACACTGAGAGTATGCAGAACAGAGGGAAGGTGATGTGAGAACAAAGTGAGAAGGCTGCCATCTGCAAGCCAGAGAGATACTAAATGTGGTGCCACTATGATCTTGGGCTTTCTGCCTCCAGAACTGAAAGAAAATAAATGTCTGCTGTTTAAGCCACTTCCCTGGAGTATTTTGTTATGCAGCCCAAGCACACTAAGACAGCCAGTGTGGCTGAAGCTTTTTGACCAGGAGGTAATAGGGAGAACACAGAGTTTGAGATGCAGGCAGAAGCCAGGATGACAAGGGCTTCAAGGGCTGAGGTTCAGAGGCTGGGTTTAGTTCTCAGTGTGATGGGAAAGTATGAAAGGGTGACATTTTAAAATCTCAGTCCAACTGCTTTGAGGAGAAGCGAATGGAACGGGCAAATAGGAAGCAGGACGGAGATAAGAAGCTCTTTACAGAGTGCAAAAGAAAGAACAGAGGATGGCGTTGGCTAGAGTGCAGAGCTGGAGATGGAGAGAGGGAAACAGATTTGGGGTGTGGTTTGAGGTAAGGGAGGGAAGCCTAGAGACCCCTCCTGATGGGGGACCAAGGCAGGATGGTGAGGGTGACCTATCTTGGTGATACAACCAATAAGTAACACAGCTTCTGCAGAGAATTTAAAGACAATAACTCCAAGCAAAAATTTTCCTGTTTTTCGTTATCATGCGCTGACAATTCCAGACAATGTCAGTGAGAAAACACTCCACACAGCAAATGGTGACATCTCCCACTATCTCCCACCACCCTCCTTGGTGCTCCACTGCCTGGGCACAGACACTGGAACAGGGAGCATGAGCCCAGTAATACAATGAGGCTAAATGAGTATTTCTGGTTCTCCCCTAAAGACCAGCAACTTCCCATCCCTCCCTGAAGGGTTAGTGGATAAAAGCCTGAGTACAGAAAGCAATAGAATCTCCTATGCCAGCACTTTCCCACATGAGACAGAGAAGATTCCTCCTCTGTGCCTGAGACACAGACAGAGGTGGCAAGTTATTCCAGAATTCTCTTAGCTTTCTGTTCTCTCAAACCTTTGGACGGACTAATGGTCAAGGCTATAGTTAGCCAAGGATGAGGCTTTCCCTTGAGGGAAAGAGGCTAGCAGCATGGCAGGGTAATCCTGGTCCTCTTGGGGCGTTCGCCAACACCGAACAAGTCTCTGAGTATCGTTTTCTGGCCCAAGTGAGGTGTGTAGCTTAGGATGGATGCCAGGAGGATATAGAAAGTTTACAAAAGGACATGAAGTTATTTAAAAGGCAAAGTCGAATTTTAAGTTGAATTCTTATCTCAAACTAGTCCCAAACACATCGGCCAAAATAGCTCACCAGAGACTATGGAATGGATTCAAATAACACAATATTGATTCTCCAAATATGAACAACAAATCACTTCTCTCACTACTAAAGCCCTAGAAGAAATTAGAGTTCAAAAGTGAAATCAAAACGGAAATCACTTTCCCTTAATTCTAAAATACCTTCCTCTTCGATTTCCCATTCTGCTCGGTCAGGCAGTCCCACCCAGCTGCTACAGGCTATGCCATCTTCCCGGCAGAGGCTGTACCCTTCTAAGAATGGGGATTCATCCATCCCCAGAACTCTAACGTGTCCCATGTTTCCCAAAGAGTCAAAAAGTCACCAACTCAGATGACTGATCGGAGCATTAGACCCACGCAAATAGCATTCTCATATGATTCCCAGCGGAAGCATTTCACAAACAGAAGCAATGTTCCCCTCTTACTTGAGCCAGCAGTGGATCAAAACTGAGAGTTGGTGGAGGAAGTAGCACAGAGGAAAAAAAGTATGAAGGAAAAAAATCATCTTGCCTTTAGATTTGCCAAGATGCCAGCTAGTCTATGCCAGCTGTCTGGAGTATACAACATGTTCACTTAAACTGAATTGGGAAAATGTTTCATCATGAGCTTCCACATTCTGCCACATGCCCCTCCCCGAGCCTTACATAAGGCCAAAGCTTCCTTGCTTGAGCTGATGCTGTCAGAACTTTCTCCTTCACAATCCTGAAGAGAAGCAAAGAGCTCGTGCTGATCCCCCCAAAACTTGCAGTAGTTATGGGTTCCTTTGGCTTTGTGTGGCTACCAGAATCTGTGCCTCAGTGGTCCCTGAGAAATAATGACCCCAAAAGTTTTACCTTTTCTCAATTTTCTTTCTTAATTCTCCAGGCTTTGAATAAATTTAACCACTCAAGAGGCAACCCAAAGTCCCTTGTTAATCACCCATTTCCTGGTATGCTAAAACCACCAAGCAAATTTCCTTTGTGTCTCATATGTCCAGCCCTCCAAAATTCTCATACATTCAAATTTCCACAAATGTCCCTAAGCAACTTCTGAGGTGAGTTCCCTTTAGATCTGTGATGGGCCCTGCCCTTTCTAGGGCGTTGGGTCTGTTGAAAGCTCTGTGAGGCCCTGAACTGTTAGAGAAGTTAGGTGACCCAGGGAAGACTTTACTGATACCAGATGAGAAGTCTCTATCTCTGCTCTTCACCAGTCGCCTGCTCATACACTTTGAGGTTCCAAATCAACAGTGGGTCCCTTTAAGAGATAATCCCTCTGGTGGCTGCCCACCTGAGGATGCCTGGCACAGATGCAGGTGATTCTCAATTGCTGGCGCCTGTGATCACTAAGCTGTGACTCCTTGGCCTTGTAGTCCCAGACCTGCATTAGCCATCCACCCTGTAAGAGGCTCAGGAATTAGAACAGAGTGAAGGGATAACTTGAATCTCATTTACCATAACAAATGGAACAAGAAAGAAGTAAGTGCTTCTTCTGAGCAGGTGAGAAGTGAAAAAGAAAGTTGATGGCCTCATTTCTGCTTGGAGGCATGGTGTCTTAGTCCATTTGGGCTGCTATAATGAATTACCATAGACTTGGTGGTTTATAAACAGCAGGCATTTATTTCTCCCAGTTTACAGAATCACCCTTACCAGCAATGTAGCTTTTTTCCAGCATGCATCTCAAAACTTTTCCAGCCTCTACCCGTTACCTAGCTCCAAAGCCACTTCCACATTTTCAGGTATTTGTTACAGCAGCACCCCACTCTGAGTACCAATGTCTATCTTAGTCTATTGGGACTTCTGTAATGAATTACCGTAGACCAGCTTATAGACAACACACATTTATTTGTCACAGCTCTGGAGGCTGGGAAGTTCAAGATGAAGGTGCTAGCAGATTTGTTGTCTGGTGAGGATGTGCATCCTCATTGACATCTGTCTTGTCACTGTAACCTCACATAGCAGAAGGGAAGCGCTAACTCTCTGGGGTCTCTTTTATAAGGGCACTGTTCCTAATTATGAGGGCTCTGCACTCATGATCTAATCACCTCCCAAAGGCCCTACCTCCTAATACCATCACCTTAGGGGTTAAGATCTCAACATATGGATTTGTGGGGGATGCACACCCTCTAGCCCCTGGCAATCCTGGCCACTACTAATTATGGTGAAATGAATGTTTGGTCCTCTGACCCAAGCAGCTCCATAGGCAAGGACGAGAAGCTTGTTGTAAAAGGCAGGCTGTGGATGCCTGGGCATGGGAGTTGGAAAAGGATGCCAGTCTTCTTTCAAATTACAAAGCAGAGCAACTCTACCAATTAGTAAAACATGAGCCATTGAATACAAGGCTCTGAATATTTGGATTGGCTACTTCTGAGAGAGAGAGAGAGAGAGAGAGAGAGAGAGAGAGAGAGAGAGAGAGAACTAAGTGTTTAACACTTTCTCCTTTTGTGCAGATGGTCAAATTGAAAGGCATGAGTAGTGTATCAGTGGTCAGGGTTCCAACAGAGAAACAGAACCAGTAGGGCGTGTGCATGTGTGTGTGTGTGTGTGTGTGTGTGTGTGTGTGGTAATATTTATTGCAAGGAATTGTCTTATGTAGTTGTGGGGACTGGCTAGGCAAATCTGAAATCTGTAGAGTGGGTCATCAGGAAGTGCAGGCTGGAAACCTTGGGGAAGGAGCTGATGCTGTGGTCCATGGGGAATATTCTTCTTCCTCAGGGAAATCTCAGTTCTGCTCTCAGGCCTGTCAACTGCCTGGATCAGGCCCCCCCAGGTTACCCAGGATAACCGCATTTAAAGCTGACTGATTAAAGCTGCTAATCTCATCTACAAAATATCTTTACAGCAACACCTGGATTAGTGTTTGAGTATTTGAGTAATTAGCTACTACCGTGTAGCCAAGGAGACACATAAGACCAATCACATGAACAGTGAGGAAAATGTCTCCCTTTCTCCATCACCTGCGGTAATGTGAGGGGAAGGGGTTTCAGACAGCGAGAGCAGCGAGCACAAAGAAGAATTGAAAGAAACTCAGAGCGGATGGAAAGCTTACAAAAGCCGACTGAAAAATAAGCAGAGGAAAACTTATAAGTTTTCTTGAACTTTAGAGCTAGAAAGTTTGAATTTCATCCAGATAGATAAGTTGTGGGATTTTAAGGTAGAGAGGGATATGACAAGATATGTGTTATAGAAAGATCAAGCAGGTGACTTATAAGAAGAGACTAGAAGAGGCTAAAGCTGGGGACAAGATGGCCAGCTAAGAGACAGTGGAAAGGATCCAAGTCAATGTGTTTCTAGCAGTAATGTTGAAGGGCAGGGTATAAATTCATCAACTATTTAAAATATTTACAAAGTGCAATTTATAACACATAGTAAGGATTAAAAATGGGGTTGAGAGACAGAGAGAAGTCCAGCTGTCTGGGTTTTGGGTCATTCAATTGTTGAATTAGAGAACAGGGAAAGAGACACAATTGGTGTGCCCTCTGCTCACATATCCTGTGTGTGTGATGGATTCAGCAGTATGATCAGGTTTCTGTGGACATCCACATGTTCATAGGCAAGTCTGGAACTCTGGGGAGATGACTGAGCTGAAAATAAAAATCTGTGATCTTTTAGTATCTATGTAGCAGTGAGTTTTGCAAATAGAAGAGATCATTTATGGAGACTGTGAGCAGAAGACCCCAGAGAATAGGAAAAGATGAAATGAGAGACTAAAAGAGAATCCTCAGGGACACTAACATTTAACAATTGAATAGGGAAAGAGTCTAGTGAATGACAGAAAAATGAGATAAAGAGGAAGTACATGTTCTTTGCAGGTACTCCCTAAATGATGGTTTTCAATGAAGTACTGCCTTTCATCCTCTTCCATTGTATTTCACCAAGGATTTATCAATGTCCTCTAGTTTCAGACACTATTCTGGAGATACAATGGTGAACAAGTCATGATTTCAGCCCTCAAGTACTCTAGATCATGGTTCTCAACTTGGGTCTAATTGATATTTTGAATTAGATCACTCATTGTTGTGGGAGGCAGCCCTGTACCTTGTAGGATATTTAATAGTACCCGTAACCCCTTTCTAGTAACAATCCTGCCACCCCAATTGGAACAACTCAAAGTGTCTGTAGGCATTGTCAAGTGTCCCCTGAGGATGGAGAAAAATCACTCCCAGTTGAAAACCACTGCTGTCAAGTCCAATGGCAGAGATAGATACGTAACCAGAATAAAATTACATCACAATATACATTATAATAGGTTTACTGTTGGTCAAGATAGTTTGTAGCAAATAACTGATCTACTCTTGCTATTAAGCAGAAAAGAATGATAAAGATTACCAGAAAGCGATACTAGGTAGCTTGTGGAATCCATGGGAGACTGCCAGGAGCAACACAGCCAGACACATTGCAGCCAGAAAAAACGCCCAAGCACACCTCCATATCACTCTAGTGAAACACCACCCCTGCCACCGCCTCCGCTTAATACCAAGTGCACAAGAGCCTGGATGCCAGAAGCCCCCACAGCCAGCCCAGCAAAACCTGCCCACACTTCTGCCCTCAGGAGTTCCAGATAATCTTCCCATTTGACGCCCGCTTACTTCCAAATTTTCCACAGGTATATGTGATTGGCGGAACCAAGGTTCCTGGTCGTGGGAAAACAGTGATGGTTTTGAAGCAAGGAAAGGAGACTTTGCTCACGATTTTAAAATATCACATCCTTCTCTAGCTTATAACCTTTGAAATTCTGTTCAAATTCAAATTCAAAAATAAATCTCTGTATTCCTTTGCATGAACCTTCTATTTCAAATTGCCTTCTACATATCTTCGCCTGAATGTCCTCACCTTTATCTCAAGTTGACTT
The DNA here is from genome assembly GCF_004115265.2 of Rhinolophus ferrumequinum. Classification (NCBI taxonomy): domain Eukaryota; kingdom Metazoa; phylum Chordata; class Mammalia; order Chiroptera; family Rhinolophidae; genus Rhinolophus; species Rhinolophus ferrumequinum. The sequence continues at coordinate 44,139,896 of NC_046295.1, read as the reverse complement.
CTCTTAATCACCACTCCATTTTGCCAGGTGTCTGGTCAAGTAAACTTGGCAACAACTTTGAATGTCCCTTTACACTGTGTCTAATCCACTGTCACACTCCATTGAGTCTACTCTCCGATTCCCTCTGTCCTCATTTTAGGTTTGGGATAGTTCTCTCAATTTATGTGAGTCTAGTCATTTGTCCCATTCAAGCTTCTTCTCTCCCTGGCTTCTTCCTGAGTGCTGAAAGAAGGAACAAAATTTATTGAAATTCTATGATGTGTCAGATGCTGTGGCAGGGACTTTGCATAACTGATCTCATTTAGAAGCAACTGGATAGTGTGAGAGGAAGGACTATAAAATTAGATTATTCTAAAAAGCACAAGCACCAAAAAAAATACATCAACTGGCTTTTACCAAGTTCAAGTCTTTTGTACATCAAAAGACAGTATCAAGAAAGTGAAAAAGACAACCTATAGAATGAGAGAAAATACTTGCACAGCATATATCTGATAAGGAACTAGTAATTGGAACATTTAAAGAACCCTTGCAACTCAACAATAAAAAGGCAAAACCCGATATCACACAAACGCATTAATTTGAAAGATATATTTTTGAGTATTTCAGGTATCAATCAATGATACCTGAACTTTCAGGTCTTAAAGAAGAGTATGTTCTTATAATTGCCATTTCCAACATGATAACCAACTAATGACTTAACAAAATGAAGAGGGAAAGAGAAATCTGTAACATATATTAAAACTTTTGTTAGCAAAACAAACATGGAATGAACTTGCTTTTACCACATCTGCTTAACATTAGAAACTCACCATTTTGTTTGCTCTTGTTCTGGAAGTTTTAAATGGCAAAATCATTCCTGTTTTCATTTGCAATCTGAATGAGTAATTCAATGATAACAGTGACATTTGAAATATTTGTGGTTTTGTGCAACATTTCCTCTGAGAATTATAGATAAGCCAAAAAAAATTGAATAATGCAAAGAAGACCCTCCTTAAGAACCATAGAAGAAAACAAGACCCAGTGAAAAATCATTTGTTTTTGCAGTATAGCTTCATAGATAGCAGAACTCACAAAACACAGACTTGTTTTTTGGCCAATCAATTCATTAATAATAAATTTCATTAAACATCAATGAATTGGCATCTAGGTTTCCACTTTCTGAGCTGGTAACAGACTTTGCTCAGTAATAGTAAAATGCAGGTTTTTGGGTTTTTTTAATTAGATTTATGTAAGTTTTATAATATGTTAACAGAATACAAAATGACTGTCAAATACACACACACACACACACACACACACACACACACACGCTCTCTCTACTGTTAACCAACATTTAACCGTAAGAGTTGAGGAGCGGTATGTAATGTTCTAGTTAAAAGAATATTTCAGTAAATTGAGCCTAAATTGTGCTATATGTTGGCATATTAGTAAGGTGAGCACACAGTTTTAATTGATTTCCCAAACTGTATATTTTTAGATAGTAAGCATTTATAGTAACTATGAATCCTTTATGAATTAATCAGACCATCAGCCACAATGTCAAAACACTTTAAAAGAAACTTCATAAAAATATCAAGCTTAAGTTGTCTCCTTTACTTTTAGCTAAATGAAATACACAAAGAAAAAGGAAATTTCCCCCAAGCCAAAACATAGGCAAAAAGCTAAAGATTTCAGAAACCCATGAGGAATGATGTACATTTTTAAAATTAGATTGGATTTTAAATTAAAGTCTTAACTAAAGGTGGTTCTAAAAATCAATTTGCTCTGCTTCAGGGCATGAGGGAGAATTCCAACATGGTTCTAAGTACACAGTAGGCGCTCAATAAATCATTGTTGATTGATAGGAAAGCAGTGACAAAGATCTCATATTTTTCTAGACATAGAGGCTGAATGTTCAAGGTTTTCTTTTCATCTGGTAGACCACTTTTATTTTTTGTAATGTGGATGATCCAGAGAGTGCGACATTAAAGGGCAAAAAGGTAGTAAGGAGACACTTCTAGAAAGGTGTGAAAGAGGGACTTTAGAATTGGTAGAGACAAAAAGGCCGGTTTCTCATTTGCCTATCACTTCAAAAAATATTTTTAACTGGAGGGTATGTTCTCTATTTTCTCCATGATGTGGAAAATACATTTGGCAAGAATTTAAGATCTCCCTAATCGTTGGCCCTCACTGTTCTAGGAAGTAGTTGGGAAAGAAAGAAATGGCTTCCAGTTTTGAGTAATTATTGATTCCTCACCTCTCCAGATCCTCTTCAGTATCCAAAAGGTGAACAAAATGGGTGACAGTGGGACCATCTGGAGACTCTCCCACTGTTTCTTTAATCTCCAACTGAATGGCACCTTACTGTGCCCAGATAAATATTATTGCTCTGTGGGTGTGCTTTGGCTATGTGTACAGAAGGTGTAAGTAACCCTGAGGAAAATAAGTACAGAGAAGCTAAATGATTGCTGTTCTAGACAACACAGAAGATGACAGATAGCACTGCCATGAAAATTAAGGATTTGCTTTCCAAGTGCACTGATCAGGCAGGTGGACATTACATACACATTCACGGGATCCTATACAAAAACGCCAGTGTTTCCCTCTCTTAAAACATTTCCATTAAAAGGGAATTATCCTATTTAGGAAAGAGAACTGTGTGTATTTAACCTGAAAACAAGATTTGACAAGGTGACCATCTGTTTTCCCTTTCCCACTTAATTATAAAAGGAATGGTACTTGAAGCCAACCAAAACACCTAGGGAGGGATCGGGATTATGATGTTCTCATTTTCTCTGCAAAGTGCAAACCTCACACTTGCTTATATGGCCACATTGAAGAGCAGCAGAATGAGCCAGTGCCTCTGTGACTCATCTTCCACCACAACCACTTGGCTGGAAGCCAATCTACCTGAAAACAGTGACGCACTCAAACCATTGGTAAAGCCTTCCCTTTAGATGGACAAATACCCCAGTGGATGGCACTTTATTCTACCAGCTTGCATAGAATCATCTCCACCAAATGTCAGGTCAGAGTTTCTACCAGCAAAGTTTGGTGTTTCTTTGTTGTCAAATACAACATGCTTGAATGTCAACGTAGAGAAATAGTCCTTATAATGGAAGGCACAACACAGAAGTAATTACTTCAGGAATATTTGCCGTTGTGCAGACATGACTCTGTAAGAGCAAAAGGAAACTGTGTCTCTTAATGCTCTGGTATTTTCCTGAAGATATAATGACCTTCGTTCTAGTACTGCTTGCTCCAGTATGGGAGACACCAGCCACACCTGTCCATTTAAGTTGAAATTAATTAAAATTACATAAATGTAAAATCTAATTGCTCAGTTATACTAACCACATTTCAAGTGTTCTATAGTTCTGAGTGGTTAGTGACTGCTGTATGAAACAGGACAGCTAGAGAAAATTTCTATCATAGAAAGTTCTATTGGACAGCACTATTAGTACATAACAATGAATAAAGAAAAGGAACATAACAATGAAAAAGACTTTACTGGGATGGAAGTGGGGAAGTAAAGAGAACATTCTTTCAAGTTCAAGCTTTGACTCAATTCTGCCTTTTCCTTGGGCAAATGACAATTCCCTAAGACTCAGTTTTCTTCATTTGTAAATGGGGATAAAAACAGTACTGCTTCATGGGGTAATTATGTACATTAAATGAAGTAATAGAGGTAAAGTCTCTAGCATACTGTACACACCCTATAAATGTTATTTATTACTGTATTTCATCAAGTCTAAGTGCAGAACTTTTCACGTTTTAACATATCTCAAATTCACATGTAATTTATAATCGGTGCCAAAAGAAACTTGGCAGAGGAGTGAGTTGTGACATAGATGTCAATGCCTGCACATGTGCAAACTAGCATGTGCATAAAAGGTTATAGATTCATCTGAGTCTCACCTAAGCTGAGATATAAGCCTTGTTAGCATGGCATGTATTTGAACTTTATTTTAAATTTGGATTCTAATTGTTATTTAAAATATCTTCAAAAAGATACATGAAAATGTAGCAGAGAAACAAATAATAATTGTCTTTGCAGAATATTGTCAGTCTCTATGCAGTATAATTAAAGGCAGTAGAAATTGCCAAATCTCTTGGAATAGGCATGGGTTTCTCAAAACTGTGAAGGTTTGATGATGTCTATTCTTAAGTGCCAAATGGCTATCACTCTGTTACCATCGTCCATCTATCAGAAATCCCCAAATGACTTTTAAGAGCTGTTTAATGTCCATCAATATGTAATTCAATTCAGAGAAAAAAGTGTAATTATGATTTTAACCACAAAGGAACTGTTCATCAAGCCTAGAATACTGTGATATGCCTAGAAATTAGTCTTTTGTTCCTAAATGTGCTAAAGAGGAACAGATTATAAAAGATAGGTTATAAGGTACAGTGGAGGAAGTCACTATTACGATACAGATGGTATCCAAAATAGATTCAGAAGAACATCTGGACGCTGAACGTGAAATAGCTTTGGCTCAAACCAAACTTATGAACTGAAGAATGTATGTCTATCAGGAAAGAAAAAAGGTGTGCAGTTTTATAGGTGCTCTTTTTTTTCCTAAAAAGCTGTTATAAAATTCATGATGTATCAAACAACTTATGGTATCTGGTATCAAGGAAATGTGGGATTACCTCCAAGAAACACCTGAGGAGAGAAAAGAGATAAATCCCTAAATCTCCTAACCTTAGGTTTGGAAGACAGTTTTTTTAAGGTTTTTTTCAGTTCTATTGTTAGTAACATATCATCAAATTTGATAACTTAGCTGTAAAACACAATAATTTTAATAGCCACTAAGAAAAAAAGACCCTGATAATTAATCTGATGAAAGTGCCTTACCATTTAGAATTTTTATTTTATACTTACTAAAATACTGACTTAAGACTTATTTTTACAGTTACATGGATAGTCGACTTGTTGGTGTTATCACTTGTAAGGTGTGTAAATGTCTAATAGTTACGTTGTTTTGCATAGCTGAAACTAATAATAAAAAAGCAAAAAAAAAAGTTCAGAAAATGAAAAACAAACCTTATTTTTACAGACATTTATTTCATTTATCACTCCTGTGTAGCCACAAAAATAAAAGTATTAACAAAAATGTCAATGATTAAGATACTAGAAAAATTCTTCACATAAAGAACCCAACAGACTGTTTTATATTTCAAGCTCATTATGAGAATATTATACCCGATTACTCTGGGGAAAAAAATATCCATCATCAGACAGCATTGAAACCGTTCTGGATTTAAGGGTGGATGGGGCACTCCCCAAGCAGGCAGGAAGAAAGCAGGGGTCTGTCCATATGAAGACTGCAACGACCTCCACAGTCAAGAACTAACACTTATCCCACAGCCAGCAAGCCTGAAAACATCCTCAGCTGCCCTTATGTAAGCCATCCCACAGTCTCACATGTCACTTTTCTGTCGTGGTGTTTTTACAAAAATAATATTTACTGGGTTCCACCCCCCCTCCAAATTTTAAAAAGTGTTCATGCTCATTATAAAGAATTCAGGAAAACAATAAAATATCAAGAAAAAAATAAGTATCCCAGAATCTCATCAATATTGGTAGCAATTTGATGCATTGTCTGCCTTCCGATCTGTTTCCTGTGCCTTAATTAGGATAATACAGTAATTATGCAATTTTGTTTGTATTGTTTTCACTTAGTAGTTCCCAAAGTAATAAATGTTCCAAAAAAAAAATCCAACAGGAGTCATTTTTATATTCAAAGTGATTGATTTCTGTATCTTTCCACACTATTTTATTGAAAGATAATATATATTTTGAGTAGAACTTGAAAGAATGCTTCACTATTGACTACGGAATTTTCTTCCAAGGGGCTAATGCGCTGTTGGCAACTGTTGATGCTGGTGCTTCTCAATCCTTTTCACACAATAATTCATATTCTTTCAAATGCCTTTGCTTGGTTTGTTGTCTTAAACATCAAGGATTATAGTGGTCCAGTCATGAATAAATTCAATTTACATTCCTCTCCTCTGTGTTTTCCTGCACACACAGTGACTTCTTCTTTGAGTGTACAATCATAGTATAACCGTTCTGAAAAAAAAATTTAATTAACAATTCAATTCAACACATGTAATAGCAACAATGCCCATAATTCAATTGAAGTGATAACAATATAGTCAAACCAAGTTTGCACACACTGAGGCAATGGCAACAGTATTATAACTCTCACTTGAGAAATGACACAATGCTTTTGATGGTAAGATGCACCCTAACTTTAATGTATAGAAAATGCCACCTTAAAAATCAATGATTATCAGTTTATAAGGAGATATTAAGGGTGTGATAAAGTAATATGCAGGGATTCAATCAGCAAAATCCAAATTGCAGGAAACTCAGCAGGTCAAATAAGCTGGTTTCTTCAAATAAATTATGGGGTGGGGGGAATAAAAACAGAAGGAGAAGGGAAAAACAATAGATTGAAAGATATTTAAAAGACATTTTAAAATATATCAATCTACCTTGATGCATTACTATATTCATGACAAAATTGCAAATTTAAACACTGATTGGATATTTTTAAATATTAGAGAATCATTATTAAATTAATCACATTATTAAATTGTGATTATATATTTTTTTGAAAGAGCCCTTATCTTTTAGGGATACACACTGTACTATTTACAGGAGAGATGATATGAAATCTGTGATTTGCTTCAAAATAACGTAGGGGTTAGAATTGAACAGGGGTGTGTATACGTGGTAGGCAGATGTCTAAAAGAGCGCCCAATGATCCCCATCTTCTGGTAGTTATACCCTCATGTAATTCCCTCCTTTAGAGTGTGGGCTGGACCTAGCGACTTTTTTCTAAAGAACAGAATTCAGCAAGGATGATGGGATACCTCACTTAGGATTACATTACAATAGACTGTGTCCTGCTTGCCCTGTCATGCTCTCTTTGCTGCTGGAGATCTGATGAAGCAAGCTGCCATGTTGTGAGATGCTCTATAAAAGGTGCCCACATGGGAAGGAACAGAGGGAAGCCTCTTCCCAATGGCTCAGGAATAAATGAATCCTGCCAACAGCCACTTGAGTAAGCTAGAAAGTGGATCCTTCCCAGGTGAGATTTGAGATAACAGCCTTGTGGGAGATGCAGATCCACAGAACCCAAATTATCCCTATCTGGAGTCCTAATCCACAGAAACTCTGAGGTAATAAATGTTTTAACCTGCTAAATTTGGAGGTAATTCATTTTACCCCAATAGATAACTAATAATAGTAAGCAACAAGACTGGCCATGGTTTGATGACTTTGGGGTCAAGTCAAAAATGTAGGGGGGTTCATGTACTGTCCTTTCCACTTTTATATATGTTTGAAATTCTCCATGATAAAGAGCACTTAAAAAAAGCAATCAGTGAAATAAACTAATAACAGTTCACTGCCTTTCCTTTTCTTCACCATTTAACGGCAGTTAGTTATTTTCCATGTGGCTAAGGTTTGTCTATATCTTCTGCTTGATGTGTTTCCTACTCCAGTTTGTCTACTGAATATCTGCTAAGTACTAATGAAGCAATGACGCAATGCACCAATTAAAAAAACTAAGAGAAAAGACATTTCTTACATTACTTTTATAATCAATTTGGGAAATGGCAACAGGATAAATGAAGATAAACTGAAATGATGATTAAAAGAAGTAAAAAAAGGGAGGGGAAACTTTGGCATCAGACTGAGAAAACATAGATGAAGGCAAATTTGTTCAATTTCCAGGCTGTGGATTAATTGGTGTCTCTGCTTTTGTTTTGTTTTGTTTTGTTTTGTTTTGTTTTGTTTTGTTTTGTTTTGTTCAATCTGCCTGACTTGACTACTTCATTTATTATTTTTAAGCCTCTACTAGCTAGGCAAGAGAAAAAACATGTAATGCAGTAGTCAGATATTTCCCCTTGTCAACACATGTAGAAAATGTTAGAGATGATGGAAACACTTTTCAAAAATTAAATACTGAGTTAATTAACACAAATTAAATATTGAGTGGGGATTTGAATTGCTATCAGGCACGCAGCTTGCCAGTACATTATAGGTCTAAGTTTATAAGGTCACATCTCGATAAAATTTAACAAGTGTTTTAGAAGAGATATAAAATGTTTTTTATCAAACCCACACGTAATTTTCTTATCTTCTTTTGACAGGGATAATTTTAAATTAGCTATTTGCCACTTTGTTCTTATAAAATGATTATAGGATGTGACTCACTGAGGCCTAAATTATGTGAAAGTGCGAGAAAGAAATCTGCTGAACATTAGCTGTTGAGGACCAGTAACGGGTCAGTCTGTGGGAGCAGGTTTCCTTCCATTCTGATCCAGTCACCATAGGGGAATTCTGCATATAAGTAGTTCAACATACAAGTTCTGGGTGGGACCACCTGGATTTAAATACAAGCAAGCTTGGTGAAGTGCTTTAAGTGCTCCAAGCTTCAGGGTACTCATCTAATGATAATGTTAACTTCTACGTGTGTTACAAAGATCAAGTAAAATAGTACATGTAAGTGGCTTAGCACAGGGTGGGGCACCACAACTGTCCCTTGATAAATGACAGCTATTATTGTTCTTATTACCCAAACCAACAGAAGATAATCTGACACCCTTACCCAAACACTTACTCTTAGGACGTATGAATGTGAATTATGGTATAGGGTACAATAAACTTCCCACTCCTTTTCAGTTACTATTTTAATGTTAAAACTGGAGAGGTAAATTTAGGATGAGTTTTTGCATATAATTTTCTTCTTTATGATACTGCAATGTCATATAGTTCTAGGATCCTAGTATCCGCCTAACTCAGTGGTTTTCAACTGGGGTTAGTTTTGCCCCCTAGTGTGTTCCAGGATATCTGACAATTTGGGACATCTGGAAACATTTTTGATTGTCCTGACTAGGAAGGTACTACTGTCATCTAGTGGGTAGAGACCAGGGCTGCTGCTAAACATCCTACAATGCACAGGACAACCCCCCAGCACAAAACATTATCCAATCCAAAATGTCAATAGTACGGAGGTTGAGAAACTGCCCTAAGCTAAAGCCAAGAACAGATTTCTCCTTTGAGTTGGCCTTTAAAGGTTTGGAGCAAGCATTTAACAACAGCTAAGACTAATTTAATCTCTCTTGCTTTCAGTCAATGGAACTACTCGTGATTCTTAGTCACATTGGCCAAAACTTTAGAAGGCCTCTTTTCCTGATGCTGTTAGCTAAAACAGACTTTACTTTTTGAGAAGAAAGAGGAAAAGAACAGTTATGCCTTGAATAAACAAAAATCTCATATTGATTTTCATTATTGTGACCTGGGAAAACCGATTATATTGTATTGTATATGTTATAAATGTATGACATAAATATAATGAACCATTTTGTATTTCTCTATACCAAGAGTTTGTGGCCCGACTGACCCAACACCACTGTATGTTTACGGTGGTAAGAGAAGGTAGCTATTGAGCACCACTAACATTTCTTCAGTAGCTCTGATCTTCCAACCAACCCTCCTCTCCACTCCAATCAAAACACTTCTAACAGTCTCGGTGAGTATTTCTCCACTAAAAACCAGCAACAGACCCCACTATGATCAGCTAACACAGCATTTCACACCACCTATTATTATTTGAAGAGCTTGAAACCAGAAGTCCTATTTTTCCACACTGAAAATATTTGAATGGGCTGTCAAAAAGCCTCTTAGAAATGCGCCCCATCCAACAGCAACAAACCCTGTGCAAACAAATCAAGTGGTGCAGAAATCCTTTGCACAAGATGATAGGGGAGGCCTCCATGCTGACACTGTAGGCGAGCCAAGTTTTCATGTACTTGGATGGCTGACCTCCAACTTCTGACATATTCATTATATTCCAGCATGTCGGCTGCAGATTGCATTGAAGTGATGACAGCTACAAGACAGCCAACGAGGAATATGGCCATTCTGGCAACAGGTGGCCTTTCACTTGTACTGGGAAAGTTAATCTAGTTTATCATCAAAGTATATTATGTTCAAGGAGTGTCATGTTTTGAGAGCTCTAGTGACAGATCAAATAGAGAAAGCATTCTTCTGTGGAACGTGACATTTTGGGTAGACCAACCCTTTCAAATCACTTCATTGTTTATGCTTGATTAAGATCCGTTAAGGTACTCCATTGTCTCAAGATTTACATTACAGTTTCCAAATCATGGTCTGTATCCCCTGTCAAAGGCTGACGGAGGTATCCACAATCTCACCTTAAACAATCAAATGCCTCTACTGCCAGGAATTTTTAATGGCCCTAATTTGTCAGCAGAAAATATATATTAAGGAAAAGGCCAGTAGCAAAAGTATATTCATATCCATGTAAATTGACCATCACGTTTCCAAAAGAATTTTCAAATTTTCAAATGTTCAAAACTAGTTCTGCCTACCCATCCCATTCAAAATATAACTTTTAAAAATAATCAGTGAAATAATATCATATCCAAGCTCATAATATGGAAACAAAGGCCCCTGGAGGGTACTAACTTCTCATTGGGTTTAACTTTGGATTTTGGCAGGAAATCCCTCTCCAACTTCTCTCCCTTCCCACTAAAGCCTGAGATGAATGATGCTACATGGTAATATTTATTCAGTCATCCATTCCATGGCTGCCTTCCAAGTTGGATGATTATATTTTGCTGCACTTTGGACCTCATTTGAAGAACTCTTAATACTTCTAAAACACAGGGAGGCAATCAAACTGCTCATTTGCTTTGTGGAAAATAATTTTGACTTGCTTGAAAGTCGTCTAGCCTATTGGGTCATTCTTTATGAAGAGTCTTAATGTAGGATGAATAGAGTAGCACTGTTTATATTTTTTTCATTCTATGTTAACTCCTTTTTGCCCAGGAACAGTTCAAAACATTTAATCTCTAAAAGCAAATTAGTCTTTCTAACCCACAACTACTTTTCTGCACCTAAAAGGATGGCAATAGTCCCACAAACATACTCGTACATAGCAAAAGGCTACTTATTCATAACACTTCTCTCCTGTTCTTGGGCTCTAAAGAATCTAAGAGTAAGCATTAGCTGACACATCTCAGATGTTGATGATTCTGAAGCATTAAGCTTCCATCCTAGCAACCTGGCAAGTGCTTCCTTGGGTATTGGTAAAATTGAACACCTTCAGGCCAATGATCACAGATCATGCAGTTCTTCTGGGTACTGAACACATCATAGAAAAAGAATGTTGACACATGTAAAGAAATAATAGTGACGTGATTTAGTTTTGTTCTATAACTACTCCACCCACTAATTATTAGGTTGGTGCAAAAGTAATTGTGGTTTTTGCATTTATTTTTAACCTTTTATACCACAATTACTTTTACACCAACCTGTGGATTAAATATTTTACTTAAACAGTCACTTATATAGCACTTAGTATGTGCCAGACATTGTTCTCAGTACTTTTCATGCATATTAATCCTCATAAATATCCCACGTGGTAGATATTATTATTCTATCCTTTTTACAGATGAGAATACTGAGGCACAAGAGGTTAAGTGACTTCCCAAAGATACAGAATAGTAAATAGCAGGCTGGGATTGAGTTTCGTTGGCTTTACTTCAGAGTCCATGATATTAACCACCATGTTATGCTATCTCCACCAGGAGTATAAGAACAATATTAATAATATCTGAAATTTAATGAGCCAGGATAGCCACTGCTCATGACATATTCAATCCTTAACACAAACCAATGAGGAAGATACAATTATCATCCCCATTTTACACATAAGGAAACTGGAGATTCGGGAGGTTCAATCATTTGTCCAAAAATTCACAGCCAACAAGTGGTGTGAATTGGGCTGGAGATTGTGGAGGTAAAGAAATGAAACAGAAAATAGTTCTGTGTCTTAAGTTTCTAATAGTTTATAAAAGGAAATGTTCATTCGTCTGGAAGCATTGGGGACTTTTTAGAAGTGTGATCTCTCTCTAGAAAACGAAGCTGAGATTCTTGTTTGCTGGCATTCTTCAAACATAATAAGTCTTATTCCTAAAGAACTTGGAGATTTATTTGTTACTCCATTTGGTTAATAAGACACTAAATCTTTAAAAATACCCAAAGCTAATTCATTTATGAAAGTCAAAAAATTGAATCCTTTCACAAAGGTAAAATTACATTTCCTTTAAGAATCTCAGCATTTATAATGCTTCTTTTAAAAAATATTAATAATTAGAAACATAAGACATTGACTTTAGAAAATGTAATGATATCAAGAAGTAAAGCATACTAGCAAATGTCATTGTTTTATCAGGAAGAATACAAGGCTTCCAGGACTAAAATAACACACACACACACACACACGAAATAAATAAATAAAATACTAAGTTTAAAAGCCACACATATACTGTAATATTATATAATCATTTAAAATTATATTTACAAAGATTTTTATGGGCTTGGGATAATATTTATTTATATCAAGCAACAAAGTAGCATAAAGTCTGTATGTAGAGTATAATCTCATTCTTTTTTAAAATACTATTCATTTAGTCATTTATATGCATATAAATTTCAGGTAGTAAATGCACCAAAATGTTAACAAATGATACCCATAAATGGTAAGATTATAAGTGGTATTTATATTCTTCTTTATACTCTTCATATTTTGCAAACTTTCTACAATTCAGCATATACTACTTTTATAGTCAAGAAAGAAATAACAGTAATTAGGAAACCATGGGATAACTGCCCCATTCTGCACAGGTCCCCATCTCAGGCATCTATTGTGAGCATTTTGCTTCAGCAGCCCAGCTCACAACAGGACTGAAGACAGATTCTCAAACTAAACTGAAACCTACTAAAGGCCTGTCTAAGTGAGGAAACACATGGTATAAAGGAATAATGGAAATCATTGTTAAAAGAGCCAGAAAAACAAATATGTCCATCGATGGATGTGGCAAGGTCATATGTGAGAGCAAAATACTATCTACCACATGGTTTATGTGGAACAAAGTTCGTGGTCTAGAAGAGCAGAAGCAGACGAGGAGAGCTAGGGCAGAGGAGGAGTAAATACAGAAAGAGGACCAGGCACAGCCGAAAGCTACAGACCTTTCCTTTCATGACTTAAGTAGCTTAAGGAAGGCATGCAAGGCTGGACCCAAATGAAAAAGATGAGATAGTCTTTTATTTCCTCTCCCTGGGCTGGTCAGTGGTTTTGTGGTTTGGTGTTCGTTTGTTTGGTCCCTGCCCTCCTACTGCTGTCATTTAAGGTAATTTCTTTTAGGCTCCTATATGTGGGAATTTGGGATAGAGTCAGTTTCTCTTCCAATTCCTCTCCTTACGTAGACCAGAGTTTCAGTTCCTATTTTCCGTCTGCTGGCCATTAAAATACACGCCCATGATCTTCAGAACCATCACCTTACTTCCATCTTAAGAGACAAAATTTAACTCCCACATGCAGCTTAATTTTTCAGTTTCCTCTTCATCTTTGATCTCTAGAATTTCTTTAACTTTCTTGAATGTTCAGCTCTATTTAGAAATATGTTTGTTACATTTTTCCAAGTAGTTTCAGCTGTTTTGTAACCCAATATTTTGTTGTCTTTATGTCATCTAGTCTGCCATATATTACCAGTGATTTAAATCCTATTATATTTAAAATATAATATTTCCCTTCCCTTTATAATCTTTTGCTACTGCAAATTCAAGCACTCTTTCTTGTGTAATTTAGTGTCTATCTTATGGTATTTGCTGTGGGATAGAGATTTCTTAACACCCAGGGAACCATAGTTCTTCACAGAATCATATCCTTAGCCATCTTTAAGGGTGTGGTCAACATCTGTCAGTTGCCATGATGAAAGGGAACATTCTTTTCAATGGGCTGGATATTCCCTTACCAGTTTCTCCAGGCTGACAGGCTACAGTCAAGGCACACCTGAAGCCTTCCCTTTTTTCCAGTATCAAGCTTTCCCACTCCTCTGCCTGCCTCTGAGTGTCTGCCAAATGCAAGTGATAGTGGCTGACTCCCTTGTGATAGCAAGCTCTAAATAAATAGACTTTGTTTTTCATATTTGATTGGTCTTCATATATTTCTACACCATGGAAGAATAGGGAAAATATGCCATGGACAACTTGTAGAAGAATTCATAAAAACACAATGAATTCTTAGTTATAGCAAAGTGTATTATGGAATTCATACCCAAATAAAACACACAAGGAAATAAACACACCCAAACCTTACAGAGTACCTCCTTTGAAAATCTGTGCAGCATATTTTTAATATACATTCTCACATACAGCGATCTCTAAGCATTTTTAATTCTATACACCATTGATAAATTTTGGCAAGCATTCCCAAAATATATATACTTATTTAAAGATTTATACATGTAGCAAATTTAGACAATTTAAAGGATTTAATAAAGTGAAATAAAATTACTACCTTTAAATATTCTGTGAATCATGATGAGTTCACCCTATCAGTAGCTAATCCGTTTGTTGTGGGTGTAAATTCACATGTGAAAAAGCTTTCTGGGTAATGTCCAAGTGTTAGGTCCAATAAATTAGATTAGGTTGTTACTGTTTGTACTTTTTAAATGGCTGGCTACACATGCACTCATATTAGGAGTGGGTAAAATGTCAGCTCCGCTGTGTTCTTGATGTGCTTAATCATTGTTATTGTATTTTATCAATGGTGTCTTTGCAGGAAAATTTAGTCCACTTTCCATCTAAAGATTGAGATGCAAACAACACAATACTCTCTATAAAACCACTTAAACAAGACTATGAAGGCTATAAAAGTTTACAGCATGATGAAAGCAAACCAATGGGCAACCATCCACCAACATCTAATTTTTTCATGAAACACTCCAAAATAAGGATGGCAGTGTCAATCAACAAATTAAACATTAGGAAACTTAATTTATTTCTCATTTTCAATAATACATTAATAGAATTAGAAGATTAGTGTATAAATAGAAGTTCTAATATTTTCCTCCACAGCTCACTAGATACTTTCATGGAGACATGCTTCATAGAGACTAGACAGTCTACTACATTATTTCCCTGAGTTTAATCAATGAATAGGTTTTTTTCTTTTTCTGCAAATAAAGGTGAGGAAGAAATGAGATGGAAAGTGTACTTGCATTTCCTTAGCTTAAATTCACATTAGATAAAGAAACATGCATAACTTTTTGTGACTTCTGAGCTAAAAGAAGCAGAAGTTCACTATGAAGAATAAAATCATAGATCCATCCTTCAAATATTTGTGTTTCCAGTTTCTCTGCCTTCCTTTTTTGAAAATTGGCAACTCTAGAGTTCATTGCATTTAGATATTTAGTTCATGTTAAATCAGCATAATTATCTTATAAAAATTATGCATCATAAGTGGTTTGGTAAGCACATTGGCCAATTCTCATATTACCCAAGAGGAGACATGTCAAACAGATATGCTGATATATCTAAGTTTAAATTTTCCAAATACAAACAGTTACATATCTGCACTTTTAGTAGCCATGTTTGAAATTTTCTTCATTACTCACTAGTGATCTAAACTTCCATTCTTTATTTCTCTTGGTAATGAGAAAATTTAAACACCAATATCTCAGTCATTTTAGTCATTCATATTATGCCTATCTCTACTGATTACTGAACTTTTAAAAAAGTTTTACCTACTTCTTCCCTGATACATTTATGAAAATCCCATTATCATTATTTCCTTCTGTTAACAAACTCCATTTGCTTTTTGGCTATTATCTTTTCCTTGTCAGTCATAACTAATGGGCCAGAATCTTGTTTAATTTTTTTCCATCTATTCTATTCCTGTCATTTATTTCACCCCTACATATAGATCTTAAAATAAGTCAAAGAAACCAGTTCATTAAAAAATTATTTGAATGCTTCTCACCGCACACAGGCTTTCATTTGGGTGTCAGTTTAGATTTCTCATCTCATTCTTATTCTCCCAATTGGATCTTTCTCCTAGCACAGAATACAAGGAAACTCTTTACAGTAATCTTTCTTAAAGTCTGATACCTACTGTTTTGATCTGTAAAACTAATTTGTATGATAGCCTTCAGTTAGCCATGGTAACTGGGGAAATATCGGTCTGTTATAATTAATTGAAAGCTCTTAAAAGGAACCAGAATTTCTGTAAGACACAGCTCTTTACCCTCCACGAAACCTGTTCCAATATCTGAATAAATTATATGCGTTGGAGAGGTAGTATCCTAAATTTTTCCATCATTTTCCAGTAGGCGTGCTAACAGACATTAAATTAATTGAAGAGAGAAGGTCAAAAACTATAGCCAAAAAGGCAGTATAGAGTACTGACTCCAATTCTTAAACGTAATTACTTCTTGGAAGCAGTGTGTGATTAAGGAGTGGGAAAGAAGGTGAAAAGACATTCGATTGTTAATACATCCCCTTCTGTATCAATTTAATATTTTATAGTAAGCATGTATTTTCTATAGTTTAAAATAATATAAAGAAAAGGAAGGGAGCATATGAAAAATAATCACCTGTTTAAGTTACCTACCTATACAAGCAATATAAGCAACTGTAAAAACTATTTAATTGCCTACATAAATAACCATTTCCAGCAAAAAAAAAAAAAATTCTAAAGTTAGAGTCAAAACACTATTTTGTGAGTTAAAAATCACTATAATATATTTAATATATATTAAATTTACACATAATATATCAATTATATTTATATTAAAATATATGTTTACAAGTCAAGTACATCTTTTATACATACTGCTTATTATGTGTTAAGACCCTTTGTGGTTGAAGTCTGTACAGGCCGTGGTTAGATTCCAAGAGGCCAGTTCCAGCCCAGGCATTCAGTTCAGTTCCCACCTGCTCCACCCAGGAAAGAATGAGAACTTTTATCCAGAGCATTTAAACCACAGGCTCTGAACTTAGCGGTCCCAGACGTAGCTGATCATTGGAATAATGCAAGAAACTGAAAAGAGGGTGATTACCGTGAAAACGTTCAGACTAAACAGTTATTTCGCAGTCCCTTCCCTGCTTGCTTTTCAGAATGCTGGTGGGAAGTCTCTTAACCTGCCCCATGCTAACAGGAAATTGGATAAATTTAGAAGACCCAATGAAAGTGTCAGAGAACCCAACTAGGAAAAGCTACCAGATGACAAATCCCCATCACACCTTAGAGCTTCCATTCACCTTTAATGCCTTGTTCTTAAATATGATCAGTTTGGCCAGAGATCACCAGCGTTCACCAACAACAAATATGAAAGTCCAAGACCAAAACAAATAAGAAAAAATTGCAGAAAATAAAAGAGAAAGAGAGAGGAACACTTAAAAAAATATAATTAAACTTTCAGGACAGTAGAGAAACTCACATCGAGAAACTCACATCCGTGCAAAAAGAACAGAATGTTATTTTTAAAAAGGAACGTGGAGAGAATAATAAAAAAAAAAAAAACAACTGATAAATAAAAATATAACAGAAAAAAAAAATGGATGATCTAAAAACTAAACCTCCTGTGTTCATTTTCTCAGAAATCAACTGGATGATGTATTCCATCAAAATAAAGAAATAAATTAAAAATGAGGTGTACGTGTCAGATAATTCATGTTTATCCTGATGTACATCCATCTATTTATCTATCTAGTGTTTTATGTACTATCTTGTAGTAATGACATCATACTTTGCATACTGTTTTTATAACTCACTTCTGTCACAAAACAACACAAAAACGTTCTCTCATAGCAAGTGATACAGATTTATTATTGTTTTTAAATCCTGTCTAGTAAGGCTTATAAGCATTATTGCATTTTATTAATCCTAATTTCATTTATATACATGAAAAAATTGTAGCATATACATTATGGAAATGTTTTGAATTGGGCCTCCTGATGGACTTGAATGACTGGGGACACAGGATCACTGCAATATCTCTCTGCTCCATGACTTCCATGAGCCACACGTTGGAAACTACAACATTACAGGGAGAAACAAGCTCATTAGCCTCAGGTAGGAATAAAAGTCTCTTAGTCATTTGAGTCATTTATTCATTCAACAAATATTCATTGAGGACCTACTATGTGGCCAAGCACAGTGCACCTTAAGGTAGTAGGACCTACATGACAGCAAGGCACTGTGAGCACCTTTGGGCAGATGCAAATGGGGGTGGAGATGGGGGTTGAAAAAAATGAGCTAAAATAAAAGCCAAAATGGAACTGTGTTAAACTTTTGTGAGTTGGACATTTTACTAAGAGTCAACCAATCCTGCTTGAAACTTACCACATAGCCACTGAAATAGTTATGGCATTCCCTAGACTTCCTCTCTTCCTCAGAGGAGACAAGCATAGGTTTAGAGGAAACCTGGAGAGAGACGTGCTACTGGTTTTGGTAAATGAGACCCCATACGGTCATGGGTTGAAGTCAGGATGTCTATAGTTCCTCTGTAAATGTTTTACGTGCAGTTGGTATAATCACTAATATACATAGAAGCAGGTTTTTTTTATGCTTCCCCAGATGTCACTAGTCTCTTTTTAGGGAAAATTTTACAAAGTAAATTCAGGTGACAGAGCGTGGGGTGGGGGGGTCGGCAATGTGGTAAGAGAAACTCTCCTACTGACAGTTACGCTTTTGGAAAATGTTATGCCAGACCTGGCCACAGTCCACAGACAAAATGCTTTGAACACATATTTCTCAGCAAGATAAAAAATTTTTTTTGCTTCCCTCAAAAAGACAAAAAAAAATTCATGACATGTTTATTTTGACGAGTGACAAATAACATCTCATGATTAAAGTAGAAATGTATGTATATGTTCCTGAGAATAAATTGTTCAGGGTGAAGCGTTTGAAAACTTTTTTGTACATGTGCATCTCAGCCTCATGTTCCTTATTAAAAATGTTGCTAAATGTCACAATTATGTGCCTTAATGAGGTTAGGCAAAAAGAGGAAATTACCCGAAGATGCATTAGGAAAGGATGATAGGGAAAGTGTTGATTTACTCTGATGGTTATAAAATAAAATAGAAATTGGAAGCCACAATCAGAAAAAAAGGGGGGGGAACCTGTCTATTTAAATGAGTTACCTCAGAAAAAGATATTCAGATGACTAGAACAGCATTTCAAGTAAAAGTGACTACAAGGATTGAGAGATGGCAAAATTTCATGATGATCATTTGAATTGAAATCACTCTTAACTGGCTGACTTACTGACCAAAGGACACAATGAAGGGGTAGAAATCAGACCCCCAATGGACAGATATTTTTATTCCTTGAGTGATTTCTGTCCAATGGGGGTCTGACTTCTGCGCCTTCATTGGATCTTTTAGTCAATCAGTCAGTCAATATACACCACACAAAGCATTTTATTTAACCCTTATAAATAAACCTATAAGATAGGCTTAGTGTCCCCATTTTAAAGATAAGGAAAATAAAACCAGAGGAGTTAAATAAACAACTAGTTCACTGGATGGGCCAAACTCAGAAAAGAGCCATAATATACTGTCAGCTTTCTTTCCCTTGCCCGTTGACAATATCTGAAGCAGATTTCATAGCTTTCCAGTCATTTTTAGAGTTACATTTTCAGGTATTAAAAAGTTCAACCCAACAAAAAAATTAACTCAAAATGAGTTAAAGATTTAAATGTAAGACCTAAAACCATAAAACTCCTAGAAGAGAACATAGGTGATAAGCTCTTTGATATGGGTCTTAACAATGATTTTTTTGGATATGACACCTAAAGTACAAACCACAAAATTAAAACAAGTGCGAGACAACATAAAACTAAAAAGCTTCACATAGCAAAGAAATGACCAACAGTATAAAAAGGCAACCCATAGAATGAGAGAAAATATTTGCAACTCATATATCTCATAAGGGATTAATATCCAAAACATATAAAGAACTCTTACAACTCAATTGGGAAAAATAATAATAATACTATAATTTAAAAATGGGCAAAGGACCTGAGTAGACATGTTTCCAAAGAAGATATTCAAATGGCCAGCAGGTACATGAAAAGGTGCTCAGCATCACTAACCATCAGGGAACTGCAAATGAAAACCACAATGAAATATCACCTCACACCTGTTAGGATGGACATTATCAAAAAGACAAGGGATAACAAATGCTGGAAAGGACGTGGAGAAAAGGGAACCCTTGTGCACTGCTGGTGGAAATGGAAACTGATAAAGCCACTATGGAAAACATATGGAGGTTCCTCAAAAAACAAAAATAGAACTACACTTTTGGGTGTATATTTGAAGGAAACCAAATCACTATATCAAAGAGATATCTATACCTCCATATTTTTTCAGAATTATTTACAAAAGCCAAGACATGGAAACAACCTAAGTGTCTATCAACAAACAGATAAATGGATAAAGAAGATGTGTTTTTTAGCACCATATATATATGGTGCTAAAAAAGTATATACTTTTTAAGAAAGAAAAAAAACTATATTAAAATTATGCTGATGGTAACCACTTTGAGCATCTCTTGTAATTGCAGAAGTTAAATGTGACTTGTATTGATCTTTTGTTTTCGATATATATTGAGTATTACAATTTTAATACAGTTTTTTCCTTTCTTAAAATGTGTATACATTTTTTGCACCATCTGTATATTATATAATAGTATTCATATGTATATGAATTTAGCCATAAGAAAAGAAAGAAATCCTGCCACTTGTGAAAACATGGAAGGACCTCAAAGGAATTATACTAAATGAAATAAGTCAGATAGAGAAAAGACAAATACTGTATGATCTCACTTATATTTGGAATCTAAAAAACAAAACAAATCCTCATAGAAAAAGAAAAAGATATTTGTGTTTACAAAGATGGATGGGAATGAATTGGATGAAGGTAGTCAAATGTACTAACTCCCAGTTATAAGACAAATAGTTCTGGAAATATAATATACAACATGGTGACTATAGATAACACTGCTGTATGCCATAATTGAAAGTTGCTAAGAGAATAAATCCTAAAAGATCTTATTAAAAGAAAAAAAAACCATTTTTTTGTAATTATATGAGAAGATGAATGTTAACTAAACTTATAATGGTAATCATTTTACAATATATGTATGTCAAGTCTTATGTTGTACACCTTAAACTTACAGAATGTTATATGTCAAGTATATCTCAATAAGATTGAAAGAAAAAATTAAAAAGAAAAAAAGAAATCCAACTCAGTCCAAATCAAAACATCAATCTCTCAACCAATTAAGAGCTTCTCTCCTCCTGCACCCCTAATGCTAACGTATAATTTTATAGACCATGAGTGAAGAGGGGTAGGTGGCATGGTGTCTTCCTCTCCTTCATCTAACGCCTCACCTATTCCTGCTGATGGCCCTTGCTCCTTCATGGTCAGGAACAGTAGGTGGAATAAGTGGTAAGGGATCAAAAGCTTATTTTCTTAGTTGATGCTTTTTATGGCTCTCTTTTAAATGTCTAATGACCTTTGCAAAACAGTCATCAAATTCTGGCTCTTCTAGGGGGTGCACTGTCAATGTTTCCAAGTTCTCCTCAGAGGCCTCCCATTGCACCAGTCCTCAGGGCAGGGAGGCCAAGTGCAGGCTGGTCCCTTTTACTCCACGTCAGCTCCTGCTCTCTGTACAATTCATGCAGTCTTTTGTGTTAGGACTTCCTCATTCCAGCAAACACTCTTCCAGGACAGACTTGTTCTTTCTAATAGACATCACGCCTGGCTCTCTTGTTAATAGTCAACTTGGTCCCCAGGAAACATTATAAATGCTTGTCCGGCAAACCAAGGGCATGTCTCTCCCTGTCTTAGCCCAGATTCCTCAAGCGTAGGGCCTGAGACAGAGGCTTGCATGCGGGTAGTTTATTTGGGGTTATGATCCCAGGGAACAAGATAGAAGGAGAGGAAGAGAGAAACAGGAGGCAAGGCCAATCCAGGTATGCTTCAGCAAGTTGCCCCCATGAAGGTCAAGAATGGACATCCTGGCAGGACAAACTACAGATCTTTAGAAAATGCATCTCTGAACTAGGGGGTAGGGAGAACTGAGGACAGTAGAAAGTATTTATGTATTGTTTTTCATCCCCCATTTGACAAAGCATGGCCTCACTCGTACTAACTCCCCACAATTCCAAGCTGAGTTTAAATGAGTACAACACCACTATCTCAGAGAAACCCTAAGGCAGAAAGGCAAGGCTATGCAGGTGGGCCCAAGGCCAGACCCTGTCTTATTGGACCTGCAGGAAACAACAGCAGTGACTGGAGAAAGAGGAGAATTTTGAAGTGATGAACGGGAGGTACTCAACATACTTTCTCAAAGCCTTCTCTCCTTTCCTGGATGTTAAAGGATAAAATCATGAATCTCATACAAATATAAAACGAATATATGCCAAAGATTATCTTTAACTTATTAAAATAATGAGGGAACAAGCGATAATGTTAGAACTAGTTGAAAAGAAAATCCAAAGTTCAGATTCACATTTAGGCCCTTAGGAATATTGAAATGAAAAGAATTTGCTTAATTGATATAAAACTGGCTTCTTTGGAGGAGAAGAGGAAGGAATCGATTGCATTGCCTTTAGACAAAATTCAGTTGCATCTCTGTGAACAGGAATAATTTGTATTACTATCTGTTTTCTATCATTTACAGAGTTGTAAAGTCACTTAAAGGAAATGAATGCTGCAGACCCCAGAGAACTACATAACCAAGAAGAATGCTCTAGACAAAGCCTAGCTTCCATTGAAAAAGACCCAGTTATCTTTTTTGCCCATTTCGGTCTTTCACAATTTTTCTCGACAAGGTCATCACAGGATATTCTAGTCTTTATTTTCCCATATGCCCATCAGACATTCTGCCAGGAATTCACTTGTGTTCCAATGCTAAGAACTAAAGAGTGAATCTCTAAATCCAGGATCAGCAAACTGTGACCCACAGGCCAAATCTGACCAGTAGACTTTTAAAGATAAAGTTTTATTGGAAGGTAGCCACGTTTACCTATTGTATATGACTCCTTTCATTCTGTAACTGTGCAGTTGAACAGTTACAACTAGGATCTCATGGCACACAATGGCTAACGTATTTGGCTTTTTATAGAAAAAGTTTGCTGACCTCTGCTCTAGGTAAACAAACAGCAGGATTGTAAAATGGCAATTTGCCTTCAGATGGCCCCTACCTCTAAGGTTTCCCAGGATTTGAGGTGAAGAAGAAAGTATAGGAAGGACCTCCTGGCATTTTCTAATCCTGTTTATACACTTCAAAGAACACTCTTCTTCTCTACCACATTATCTAACTTTCTCTTATAGAGACTGGAGCTGGGCAATAGGGGAAAGGAGTTTAAAGGCTAGTTATACCATTTCCTAATTAAGTCTACAGAGAAATGTCTAGACTTCTCTTTACGAAGTATGGGCACTCACTACCCATTGCCTTCAATTGTGAGCCTTAATTAAAATTCCAAGATCACAGGAAAGGTCTTGTTCTACATTCCGTCCCACCATTATCCCAAGACAAAGCTGCTTCTAAACCATTAGGGCCGAGATTCAAATCCAGTCTGACCCAGCTCAAAGCTTGTCCGGCTCTCAGGATAGGCATGATTCACAAGTTTAGAGCACTTAGGGACTCACCTTACATGATGCCATGTACATTTGAGAGCCATTTTGCTGCTATTTTAAAAGACATTGGATGTGGCAAGAGCCCTGTGGTGAGAAAAAGTGTTTTAGGCAGAATGCTTGATCTCTCCTTGCTGCTTCCCCCACTGTTCAGATGGGAGAAGAGCCATGGGTCTGCTCCACACCAGCCTGGCAAAGGAAATAGACATCTGTCTCAGGACGGTATTTCTTACTCTTGATAGCAGCCAGGAAATGCTTTCTGATCCAAAGGAAAAAATGTGCCTCAGCTAAGAAATATGAGATTAAAATTCAAGCATATTGAAACTCAACTTTGAATTAAGTTTTTTCCTTTCCTTTTTTTTTTTTTAAAGAACTGCTTAAAACAACAACAATGAAAAAATTTCACATTGCTAAAGCACCAGGTAGGATGATTCTGATTAAGTCTTGAGGAAAAACATTCAGAAGCCAATTAGTGGAAGGTGAGGGTCAAACCGTACCATTGAAATGCAGCATCTTCACAATCATCCATCTCATATTTTCTTTTCAATACACAGAAAAATAAGTAAGGCTTCCCTTTTTTCTTTGGTTATAACAGAAGAATAAGAGACTTTGGTTTTGAGACGGTTGTTTTATGGCGTAGGTAGGGATTGTCAGTCTGACTGTAAAGACTGGTTCTTGGGTTGACATTTGGAAACCTTAAATTGTTTCCCTCATTTTCTGTGTAGATAATCCCTCTGGTTATTTTCACTTGGGGAGGTCAAATGTCATGTTTCAAGCAATTGTTAGGATGTCTTTGCCCACTCTTTCTTGAGGCATTGTGAAAGAAAACAGTCTAAGGATACTGTATGTAGTCTGGCATTCATAATACACTGGAAAAACACAAAGGTTTTGGATTCAGATTTGAGTTAAATCCTGGCTATTTCATTTACTAGCTGTGTGATCTGATGTAGATTGTTTCACATCTTTGAACTTTAGCTTTCTCATCGGTGAGTTCGGGATAATAATCACTTCTTAATTACTATGTTTCCCTGAAAATAATACCTACCCCAAAAATTAGCCCCAGTTAAGATCGTCAGCCAGACGAATGCATTTAGTACATTATGACGATGTTCCAGAAGATGACATGACTGTATTTGAATAAATGTAGATTGTTGTACATGAAAAAATAAGACATCCCCTGAAAATAAACCCTAATGCATCTTTTGGAGCAAAAATTAACATAAGTCCCGGTCTTATTTTCAGGGAAACACAGTATATCGTGAGATTTAAATAACAAAGATCAAGAGAATCTTAGCACAGAGCCTCACACACGGTAAGTATTTCAATAGGTTTTTCCTCCCTCCCATGCTGTTATATTCAGAAGTTATGCTTCACAGAAATTTTATGAGTTCTGATATTGCCACCACCCAAAGATGCACTCCACTATATGAATTTCTCCTGCCTATTTTCCATTGCACCCGTATCACAGATACATTTGTGTTTCTCCTCAGCTTAACTGGCAACTTCTTGACCAAGCAATACAAAAGGAAACTCAAACTAGCTGCCTGCGATAAAACCTATCACTAGGATTGGGTGTGGCTTAATAACTGGCCTATAAATAAATCTTTAGTATTAACGTACCAGAGATCACCTGAGGAGACAGTTGTGATGCAGTTGAAGATAATCAGTAATGACTGGTTCTAGCAAACAGTAGAACATGGATATAAGAGATGCTAAACTTTGTAAAAGTTAAGTACTCTTTGTGTGTGTAACTGACCAGCAGCTGCTTTGGTGGAAGATAGCTTCAGAACAAAGTCCTTTGGTACCTTAAATTCAAAAGGAAAAGGAGTCCGAAGTAGCATGACAATAAAAAATAAAAAACACTCCGAAAGCCTAGAAGCAAATAGTCTATGAAAAGATGTTGTCTGTTTATTTTGATATAGATGGACTTTTTTTATTTTTAAGATAAATGGGGGATTTGTTTTTTTAACAACATTGGTGGGAATGTTCCTTTCAGGTTGATTTTTAAGGTCCTCAGTAGATTGAAAGTAAAAGCTGTGTGACAATTTAAAATTTGCTTTTCTGCATCTTTCCAAACCAAATAATTTGGCAAATTACATTAGGGTTAGAATTTGCTGGAAGCAAGAATGTCCTTATATATAACCCAAAATAAAGCACAGTCTCTGCCCAATATAAATATTACCAATGATGTCTGCTTTCAACTGCATGAATGATTTTTGTGGTATTTTTCCGAGTTATTCCTCTGGAAAGTCCCTGTTAACATTACCAAATAACTCCAGGCCAAGAAAGAAGTCAATCAAGATAATCTAAAGTCCAGAAACCTGGCTCACAGGGATCCAGTACAATCCGTAATGTATGAGAGCCAAGTAGACCAGAGTAAGATGACACTTCCTACTTCTTTCCCTCCTGGCATCTGCCTCAAATAGGTTTTCTGCCATTAACAGCTGTCATCATAGAGGACTTCCCAATTGCATCCTACCCCAGTGCTATATGTGTCAAAAGAGAAAATTATTTTCTCATCAATCTTGCTACCCTAATACCAAGATAAACACATACTCTTTCCAAGTTGAGAGGTAGGAAGTCTGCTGGCTCAAGCTGTTAACCAGTTACTCATTCTTTCCCAAACACTCATCATCTTCAGAACACATATTTTATGTTAATGTAAATTTATACAATAATATTTGAATTTTGGTGGTGATTACTGCCAGTTGAAAATAAAATTCACAAGCATAAAACCACTAAAAATGTTAAACTGTAACTGTGTCCTCAGCTCTTAGAAGAATGCTTGGCATACAGAAGGCACTTGATAAATGTTTGTGGAGTTAATGACTATTCACAATAAATAACAATTAAGCCAAAAGAGGACATAAGATTACATTTGGAGAATGTGGGAGGGAGAAAGACAGGGAAAATAAGGGAAGAAAAAAGGACTTAAAAGGAAAGGGAAGAGGGCCTTAGAAGTAATTGTGGAGAACACCAAAAACTAAAGGATAGACAGAGCAAAAAGAGGCTACAAAAAAACTAAGTAGGAGAAGCCAGAGAGATAGAGAAAAACCAGAAAAAAAAAAAAAAAAAGATTATGTAAACATTAAACTATTTCATGATAGGGTATAACATTTTCCTTTTTCTCACCAGCCTTTTTGTTTCTTTCTCTAGTCTTCTTAATACACAAATGGATTCATTTTCAATTTTAATTTTCATTCTGGTTATTTGTGCAAACCAATTTCACATAACCATAATTGCCTTCAATAGTAAAAGGACATACAGTAAAATAGAATTAATTCCAATAGAAGCATTTTCTCTCATATTAATAAAGATTAGATAGATAGATATCAGAGAGATGATAGAGATGGATGGATAGATGATAGATAGATAGATAGATAGATAGATAGATAGATAGATAGATAGACAGATACGTTGATGGCTCCTTGACAATATCGATTTCATTTGAATAAAGTGAGAGTATTCCAGCAAACACTTTCATGTCTTAGAAATCACACAGCATTCCTTTTGCATATTCTATGGCTTGAAATGGTCACAAGCCCGCCAGATTCAAGAATAGAAAAATTAGATTCAAGCCCTTGATGGGGCAGTAGAGGGTCCCATTGTGGAAGAGTGCAAGGGACAAAAGATACTGCTGTGAGCATCTTTGGAAAATGCTGTCTGCCACAGTGACTTTCTGAGGCTCCAGGTGGGGTCAAAGCTCTGTGCCATGTGTTGCTACAGGCCTTAACCCTGCTGCCTTTCCCTGGAATGCTCCTTACTCCTAGACCAAGAATTCTTCAATTGCCACAGATTTTCTTGCTCAGCTATTATATTCAGTACCATCAACTACATTCCTCAATCTCTTAGGCTCCTGAATTTGGTAAGATAAAAATACTTGTTTTTCATGTCCAGGTCTTGTGGAAGAGAAATAATTGCCATTAGCTAAAACTCCTCCTAAACACAAGAGCACAAACTACTCCCACTCCAACCCCTGACAGGATAAGCTGTCTTTTCCTCAGAGCCTCATTCTAGAGTTCTTATTATTGTCCTCAGCAAAATGTACTGCTAAAGTTTCGTGCCTTTTTTCTCTCCCAGCTGAATCTCCCTTGAGAAAAGAGATGATGCCACATTCATCTATGTATGCTCAGGCCTAACCCTAACTAATCACTTCTTTCTTGAAAATCAAACTGCAGTAATGTAAAAAGTCAGGACATGGAGACAGAAAACCTGGATTTCTATCCTAGCTCTTCAATATACCAGCAGGATGACACGGACTAATTCACTCAACCTCTCTGAGCCTCAGTTTTCTCATCATTAACATGGGGATATGGCAGCCCGACCTGCCTATAGCACACAGGGATTATTTTGAGAATCAACTGAGATGATAAGTTACAAAATTACAGGGCATTACTTTCTAATAGTAGTTTCTAAATATAGATCTTTACCCTTTATTGTCAAAGCTTATAAAATTTCAGTACTTTGCACTAAATATTCTCTCTGCTCCATCAACCATACCAGACTCAATACACTGTTGACTTTGAGGGTTTAGGGTCATAAATCTGAGCTACACAGGAATATAACTTCTTAAAAATGCGTTTTAATGAACCAAGCAAGCGTTTAACTCAGATATATAGAGTGGTTGCTCCATAGAGTATGTCAATTCAAAGCAGAAAAAACATACCTAAGTAGATAAAGCAAGGATTCCTAAGGAGCATGAAAAGAAGTGCACAGCAGAACACTATGAACTTACTAACAAACTATGCAACTTCTGCCTAAGGTTTTCTTGGCACGTTGTGCTTAGAGTCTTCTTAAAGCACTTGTCAAGAAAACACCTATCAGCCCTCACTCATTGTATCATTTTTTCAGAGAAATAAAATAATTCCCCCTTAAGTCAATGAGTATTTGCAACTTTGAAAGCAATGAAAATTAAATCATGCTAATAGTCTCTCTTCTTTCAATCCTTAAATCTCATTTTCACAAAACAAATATTTACATCTAATAAAAATGATGAGGTTACTGTATTAACAAGAGCAGGAACTAAATTCTGAATATTCCGCACTAATATAGAATTGGAATGATTTCTCTCTGGGGAAATTTGCAACTCAAATGTAAGAGAATATATGATGAGTCAGATACAATTTTTGTATTCATTATTTCTAACGCAAAGAAAATTAACAAAATGTAACAGAAAAACAAAGATTAACTAATGTTCGTGTGTGATTAGTTTTCATACAAGATTTCCAAACCAATCTTAGCTCTATCAAGTGGCATTGTCCTACTCATACTAACACGTACCTAAACCTGTAAGGAAACCAGCTGAGGAACTGGATTTCTGTCTCTAATGTTAATATGGACCAGAAGTTCCCAGTCCTCACAGGGAACTAAGGAACGTAGAGTATCGCCAGGTGATTCAGATGGTTAAGCAGGCTTGGAAACCATGACCTGAGTTACGTTCCATTTGCCAACTTCTTCCTGCCACTCCTTGCATGTCTTTCAAATTCGCTAACCCCCATTTGGCTCTGTGCCTCTTTCTGCCAGCTCACCTTGTCATTCTTACAAGTGATTCTGGCACCGTTATACCCCACTATTCTCAGAGTTAACATTTATGATTTTGACTCTCTAAGACCATGAAAAGCCAAAAAAGGTGACGAAATTTGTCATGTTGCCAAAGCAGGAATTTGAATCCTCTGAAGTGGAAAGTTTTATAAGGGCAGGAGTGATTTTAGCAAGGGAGTATGCCCACTTCTTAGCTTTACCTGCAAGCAGAAACCAAGGTCCTCAAAAAACGTCAGTATCTACTGTTAGTAATGCAGGTGAAGAGCATGAGAAGGAGCATTATGAGTACAATGGTCCTTAGCCAGAAAATAGAAGTTGACAAAACAGCCCATATGGAAGGTTGATCGCATTACTAGAAGCATCCCTAGATCCTTGCCCTTTGCCATATAACTTGGCAAGGCCTCCCACTGTGGGCAGGGTGATCCGCTGTGCCCCTCCACTCTGGGCTCAGCCATGCGACTTATTTGGGCCAGTAAAATAAAGTATAATGTTGCCAGATTTAGCAAACAAAAAGTACAGGACATCCAGGTTGAAAAGAGGTATGCTGGTTCCAAGCCTAGGCTGAGTCCTTGCATATTACTTACTCTCTTTTGTGCCTCTGTCTACCTAGCTAGCCTGTTATAGGATAATATGTGTGTGTGTGTGTGTGTGTGTGTGTGTGTGTGTGTGTGTATATATATATGCAGCAGAGCCAGATCCCCCCGTCACTCCAGCTGAGGTCAGCCTGAATCAGCCAAGACTCATTCAATCTCCATCCAAGTGAGTCAGTGCAGCCAGATCAGCAGAACCATCAGACAGGTTCCAAAGGACTCCCTGGAGCATGAGCAATAGATATTGCCACAGATAGGCCACTGAGCTTGTGGTTGTTTGTCACGTAGCGATGTCATATTAATAGGTAGCCAACATAGCCCATAAAGGGAAATATCATGCTACCGTGGGATTTGTGAACTTGCTGACTAGACCTTGTGATTAGTGACTTCCCACTAAATGCCAGTGAATATGCACGTCTCCCTTCCCACCTCGTCCTGTACATTGAAACACGGGGAGTGGGAGGGTGGGGGCGAATCTTATTTTCTATTTCTCCCCTCACGGAAATGAGCTGAGACCCTTCCTACTGTCCATTAAAATTTCCTACCTCTACCTCTACCTCTAAGAATTAGGTAGAAGTGCTGGCATCGCCTAGAGTAATATAAATAAAAAGGACTGATCCCAATAGGCTTATTCTTCTGTGGCTTCTGAAGTTGCCAGGCCCAAATGGCATACCTACTATCCCTGGGCAGTGGCAAAGTAGAGCCACATACCTAGCCAATCAGAACCACTTTGGTTAATATGTGCAGCAGCACAGTAGAATTGAATTCTTCCAGCCTCAGCATCGACTGGGATAACGCAGCAGATACCATCTAGTGAAGTGAGTGTAATATAAGACCTTCACCTCCATATACAAATGGACAAAGGAAATGGCTTCAGAAACTTATCCTATGAATCTTGAAGCTTTTGGCCAGACCGAAAATATAAAAGGAGATCAGAGAGGGTGGAAAAAAGGAAATTGGCAACATTTTCTTTTTTCCTTTTCTGATTTATTTTTTCTCTACTTTTTTCTTTTTTTTAAGAAATGTTGCTGTGCTATGAACCCCCATCCTCCCTTTTGTGGGAGAAAGGCGGGGTACCACCTTCTCTAATCAAGTGTATAAAGTGAGTTTTGAGGACCCCTCAGAAAACTTTGAGCCTCACTGGGTAAAAGATCCTGAGAACCAATGGGCACCATGCCAGAGAGAGGCCCAGCTCCTCTTGTCTTGGCTACTGCCTAATAGGGTAATACAGAAAGTGAGGAGACCTCAGCAGAAGGAGTTAGAAGGCTGTCACTGGATACACCTGGGCTGAGGGAGGAGTTATAAATGGCCAACTGAAATAGAGATGAATCCACATAGGTAATGGAAGCTGCAGGAGGAAGAGCTCATCAGGGTATCTCAAAGAGCCCACAAAAGCAGCCAGGGAGAAAAAGTCTGTTTTAATCATCAGCAACCTAACTAATCTGGGCAGCTTTAGGCCCAGGGATAACAAAGCTTCCAGCCTAGAGAAAACCATAATGTTCCCTTCTTCTATCTTTGATCTTGGCAAGGAACCAGCAGGTAAGGAAAGTGTGCCAGGAGGGCAAGGTTAGTAGAGAGGGCGGCTGAGCAGGGAGGAGCAGCTGAAAAGGAGTAAAGACTGAAGGATCATACTTGAAGCAGATCAGAGCTGAAGGAAGGCAACGATTGAATGCTGTCACATTCAAAGTTTTGATTAATATCTTTGCCGTGACATTCTGATTACTGAATTGAGATTGTGTTTGCAACCTAAAGTGACCTTGAACTGTCTTTCACATAGGACTGGAGGCAAAAGTGGTAAGATCTGCCAGAGTTAACATCCCAGCGCAGGGGAAACTAATCCCACGGAATCGAGCTTAAAGGTACGTTGGGTGAAAGGTATGTTGTGTTTTGTTTATGTCACAAGTGATGCTTGTTGAAGCCTAGTTTTCTAATCTTGAGGATTTATACACATTCTCTCCAGTGTCTTGAGACAATTAAGACTAGGTGGAATGCTTTTACACCCAGTCACTGTATCATGGTTGTGATGAAAAAGAGGCTGTAGAAGGTGAGAATTATTAGGGACCAACAACATTGGGGTCTAAAATATACAAAGTTAACTGAAAGGACAAGGGGACATTTTTCACCTCCTTCCAGGTTCCTATTCTACTGACCACATGGACTGAAGAAGGTGTGTCCACTCCAGCCACCTACTTCCAAAGACCTCTCTTCTTAATATCAGGATCTAGAGCTTGTCTAATCATTTCATTTAGCTAGGGGCCTTACAGATACAGAACCTTCCCTAGGTTTTAAAACGGATGGAAAATACATAAAGTAAAACTTAGAACATTACTGTAGAAAGAGAAGAATGCTGTTTTCACTTTTAATTTTTGAACCATGGGGACCTGTCCTTAAGATATACAAGAATGATCATAGATTATTATTTGAAACAGCAGAGGCAAGCTTCGCCTTGAGGCTGGTGCGGCTAATCCTCAACCGCTGTTGTTAAAGGTAAATGGTTGCTCACATTATCCCGCTAGCTCCTCTTGCTGTACAAGTCCAAGCCTGGTGGCCAGATCAGAGCCTCCCTGGCAGGGAAGAGTTCATCTCCAGACTAAGGCTAAGAGAGGGGAAAGGAGGAGAGCAACCCTGCTGGGACCCCGAAAGCACCCCAACCCTCACTAGTAAACCTCTCTAAAAAGCAAAGTTGGTCCTAGTGAGGCTTTTGGAGCATGCATGGGGGGAAGAGGGCGGGGAGTGGCTATTTAGTTAATCTCTGAAAAAAAGCAAGAAGGACAACTGGACTATCCAGGGAAACAATGGGAGGGGCTGACGGTTTAGGGAGGAAATGTCCCTTGAACAGGACTTTGAACTTCGCAAGTCCACTTATCACGGATTTTTTTCAATAAATACTGTAAACGTATTTTCTCTTCCTCTCGATTTCCTTTTCTCTAGCTTGCCTCATTGTAAGACTACAGTATAGAATACACAAAACATACAATATATGTGTTAATCGACTACTTTTGTTATCGGTAAGTCTTCCAATCAACAGTTGGCTATTAGTAGTTAGGTTTTGGGGAGGTCAAAGTTATATATAGATTTTTTGACTGTGCCCCTAACCTCTGACTTGTTCAAGGGTCAACTATAGACCTGAACTGGCTTGGTGTAGGAGCATCCAGACCTGCAAGTGTCTCTCCACCCTTGGAGGGCTCGTCAATAGTTGGCTCAATCCACCACACAAATCTTCAGGTTTTCAGAAATGTTTGATGTTCTCAGTTCAACCTGGACTATGAAAAACTTTTAATCTATTTCAACTCAACAAGAAGTTATAAGCATATACTTTGCACAAGGCACTGTACAAGGTGATGATAAGGAAGCAACAAGGATGGAGGAAACATGAATCCTACTCTCAGGGAGCTTGCAGTCAAGGTAAGACATGAACACAAATAATAAAGATAAATACAATAGAGTTGGGTGCATACTATAATCCAGGAAGCACAAAAGAGAGAAAGATTAAATCCAGCTCAGCACAAGGGAAACCAGAAAGCTGGGGAAGATTTACAGAAAAGCAGCCTCTGAGACACACACTGAAGGTTATAAAGGATTTCCAGAGGTGGGGGGAGAGGGAAGTGAGATGGAAGAACCTGTTACACTACCTGAGGATAACTGAAACAGTAGCATTTCCAACCTGCGTTGGACTAACCCATCGTAAGGGGACAAATGGGCAGAATTTTTGAAGATCGAGGCATTGGGGGGAAATTGGAAACACACAGTGTGTTGTCACTAAGATCATGCATAAGAACAGAGCAGGGAACCAGGCACTTGCTGCTCCTTCTCCATCCCTTAAAAATGCCACTTGTCATGGATAACTAAGCATTTCTTTGGCTCATAATGAGCTAGCCGAGTACCATGCAGCCTAGTTTCCTGGTAGTCCTCTACTACCACTATAGTATAAACCAGCTACTATAAAAACAGCATGGTGACAACACTTGGATTGATAGCCTAAATTTTGAACCACTTGCCTTATCAATTTCCCCTGCCCTCCACATCCTAGTTTTCCAATGTTGCCTGACAGCAATCTCCCAGTAATCCCAGTTTCTCATTCCACTGCAGTATTGTAGGTGCTTCGATAATGCCATTGCCGTTCGCCCAGCGCTTGGCTCTGGCCTCCTACCCTGCTCATGTCTGCAGTCAAATTTCACACCAGATTCTATTAAGTTCAAAGGGCAGGAGTGGATCTCAAACGCAGTGTGAAAGCTACTACCAGCCTGCCCACATTCTTCCTCCTGGTCAATAGAGTAGTTGCATGTTAAATTCCATTTTTAATCTCTATTTGTAGTCATGACAGAAGATATAATATGCAATTTGGAGTTTGTTCCACAGGTATTCAACCTAAATGGGCTATTGAAACTCCTTTTAAAGAGTCATCCGAGAAAGGATGCATGTGGATGCCTTTGCTTTGGAAGGAAACGTGGGATGTTTTACAGAACCACAGGCCTGAGGTCAGAGACCAATAAAAGATCTAAAAACTACAGGTGTCCCCTATAAACATGACCCTTCAGGCCGCCTGCTCCATGGCATAGACGGGTCTAACATCAGTGACTTTCCACAGTCTCTCCTTGGCTGTGTCTGCATCGTCTGTTATTGTGTGAAACAAACATGTTAATAGCTTAGTAACCAAATGGTTCAGACAAGATCATTTAGGGGTAAAATAAGTCCCTAGAAATTGCCACCTTCAAGTCAATACCTATAAAACTAAACTGGCTTTTAGTAATAGAAGGGCAGGAAGAAAGCTAGGCCTCGCTTTGCCTCAGTTTCTTTCTCTGTGCAGCGGGGATAAAAATGATGCCCACCTCACAGAGGGGCTGTGAGAAATAAACGAGTAAAGATCAGTAGAATAAATCAGTTAAGACCATGACACGCAATAAGCACTCGATAAATGTGCACACAGGGAGACTGTGGCAGCCTCAGATACAGAATTAATACCAAGCACCCTGCAGAATGCCCTGCCTGAGCAGCATGGAGCGATGGAGGCTGGACAGAACCAAAACCACATGCAGAGACGAGGAGGAAGACTTTCTAAAGAAAGAATTCCTCTTTAGTAATAGCTTCAGCTCTTTCCTCACATCCAAACCCACTCCTCTGAGCCGTTGCAGTCTCAACCACAAGTGTGGTTATGTGGCTTTTCAAATGACCACAAGCCCCACCAATCCTTTCCTGGGCTTAACAGGCATCTTAGGTTAGCCCATGCTCTGTTGTCTCAGGTCATAATCAACAAGGAGACATCGGAAGTTGGGAGGAACCTCACGCCAATCCACTTATACACCTTCAGTGACCACTCCTGAACAGAACTGTATCGAGAGAATTTCATTCTACCCTTTCTTCTATAAGGGAACACACACCAACAAGCATGCTCTATGAAAGAAAACCCAACATTCTAAATGATTTCCATGGGGATAGGATACTTCGCAACCCCTCTTCCCTGTTTTCCTAGGGCTCTGTAGGGGACTGCGATAAGAGAAAAGAGAACAGAATTAACCTTGCAGTGTCTCCACCACATAGCTGACTCTGCTGAGCTCTCTTCTATCAATTAATGCAACTAAACTTCACAATAACACATAAGTAGAAAATCTCTAGATTTTGTTACTAACTTCCATTTCAGCTTTCTTAAGTGAGTCTGGCTTTTAACTACTAAACAGAACATATGTTGATTCTTTAAAAAGATATATGGAGACTACAGGAAAAAACAAACAATCCTATTTAAAAAGGGGCAGAGGACCTGAACAGACATTTCTCCAAAGAAGACCTACAGATGGCCAATAGACATATGAAAAGATGCTCAACGTCACTAATCATCAGAGAAATGCAAATTAAAACCACAATGAGGTAGCACCTCACACCTGTCAGAATGGCCATCATCCATAAATCAACAAACAACAAGTGTTGGTGAGGATGTGAAGAAAAGAGAACCCTAGTGCACCATTATTGGGATTGTAAATTGGTGCAGCCACTAAGAAAAACATTACGGTGGTTCCTCAAAAAATTAAGAATAGAATTACCATATGATCCAGCAATTCCACTACTGGATATTTATCCAAAGAAATCCAAAACACTAATTCAAAAAGACATGTGCACCCCTATGTTCATTGCAGCTTCATTTACAATAGCCAAGATATGGGAAAAACCTAAAGTGCCCAATAGATGATTGGATAAAGAAGAAGTGGTACATTTATACAATGGAAAATTTCTCAGCCATAAAAAAGAATGGAATCTTGCCATTTGTGACAACGTGGATGGACCTAGAGGGTATTATGCGAAGTGAAATAAGTCAGACAGAGAAAGACAAATACCATATGATCTCACTTATATGTGGAATCTAAAAAACAAAATAAACAAACAAAACAGAAATAAACTCATACAGAGAATATTTTGATGGTTGCCAGATGGGAAGGGGTGTGGAGGTGAAAAAAGAGGAAGGGATTGAGATGTACAAATTGCCAGTTATAAAGACAGTGCCAGGGATGTAAAGTACAACATAGAGAATATAGTCAGTAATATTATAATAACTATGTATGGTGCTAGATGAGTACTAGACTTATTGGGGTAATCACTTCTTAAGTTATATAAATGTCTAATCAGTGTGTTGCATATCTGAGACTAATATAATATTGTATCGAAAACTTAAAAAAAACAAAAAAGAATGTATGGAGACTGGTCTGAGGGGGAACCCCTAGTGAAGAGGTTTCTGTTGGCTCCTGCTAACTCGGTAGGGTTGTGTGTACACCCATTTTACAGATGAAGAAACTGAGTCTCAGTGAGGTTAAATGATATCTGAAGACACATAGACTAATCTTGCACACCAGGAGCATTGATACAACTGTCTGTCTGACTTCAAGTTCAAAGTTCTCTTCATTCCACTTCATTGTCTTCCACTCCAACAAGTATCTATGGTTCATGCAGGAAATAAACAAAAGGCAGAACAGAAAGTGGTTACCAGAGCTCATATGCTGGGGTCTGTCAGGCAGAAGAATGCAGGCTGGAAGCACTTGGCCTGTGCACATTTCTGAAGCAGAGAGAGGAACTGTTTGAGTTTTTCTCGTGTCTGCTTTTTCCAGCATGTAGATGGAGGCAGGAGATGGGCCAGCAACACAGTGGCAAGAAGAAAAAGCAATACTTCAGAAGCGAATCTGAGGGGATTTTCTCTGCTTCTTTCCTCCAAGTGGAGTGCTCTGCAGTTCAGGAACCAACACAGGCAACCCAGAAACCAGGCAAGCAGAACCCTCGATGCAGATGTACGTTGGTGTCTTGAAGAAGTCCCAAGGAGACTCTGATCAAGTCAGAGCTAGGAGTAGAAACCCCCAAATGAGGCAGCCTTGGTTGAGGAGCCCTGGAAAGAGAACCTCCTGTTTCCCAAAAGCAGAGAGTGAGCAGAATGGACCATCAGGCAGATATCTGGACAGAAAAGTGCCTGTAGGTATAAGAGTTGTTTGGATAGTCTTACATTGTCTGTATTTATGTATGGTTTTCCCTCTGGTAATTGAATTTCTTTCTATAAATTTGTATTTAGAGTGCTGATAAAAGATTTTCCCATGCCTGCCTATCTGGAGAAGACATTCCCTGGGAATGGAAGAGAAGATAATAAACCTGAACTAGGGCCCTAATAGAGGTTCTGACTGCTTCACTTGTCCTGGCATAATCCAGGAGAATGGTACCTAGTGCTCTTCTCAAACTTTGGTTTTCTTGCCTGGTGTGTGGACTTGGATGCCTGCCAGGGCCCTTCCTCCTTGTGGAGTGGCAGCAGGAGCTGCAAATGAAACTGGGGCTGCAAAGCTGGTGAGTTATTTAATTGACTATTCATGAAAAATGGACTTCATGGATTCATGGATAAAGAAAGATGCCATATTCAAATCCAGAAAATCTTCCTGAAGAAAAGCAAGAATATAGGTCATTAAAGCAGTTTTTTTGTTTTGT
Organism: Rhinolophus ferrumequinum; assembly: GCF_004115265.2. Classification (NCBI taxonomy): domain Eukaryota; kingdom Metazoa; phylum Chordata; class Mammalia; order Chiroptera; family Rhinolophidae; genus Rhinolophus; species Rhinolophus ferrumequinum. Next base: position 44,102,300 of record NC_046295.1, on the reverse strand, counting down.
TTTGTTTTGTTTTTAAAGAACTCATAATGAAAACACACCCCAGATGAAAGGCTGGTTTTTCCTGTAGGTGCTTTTTGTATTTTTCTGTGTTATTAGAGGTGAAAGCTGTTAGGTATAAAGCCTGGCCTACTTCAAAAGCTGGAGGTCTTGCCTTAAGGCAGCATAATTATTTCAGTTCCAACCTCCTGTGGTATCACAGCTACAATGTAGAAAGGGAAAAATGCCTCGAGTTCAGATTTATTTTAAATTACGTTAAAAACATACAAGATATAAACTATAAAGTACACAAGGTATGAACTCTAAAATGTGGAAAAAAATATGTGTCAGAATGATGATAAAATGTAATGGGAAGAAACACGGAAGGCTTGATCTTGTGCAAACTGGAACACCATTTTAATTCCATTACTATTTCTTTAGAAAATGTTTCTTTGCTATTCCTTCAGGTTATTCATACTGACTGGTAATGTCAAAGCAGTAGTAACATTGAAAACAGAATGTTACACTGATAAAATTCCATCTATTTTATTCAGACCCAGGATGGGTGTTTGAGCCGGTGTAACAGACGGATTATGTGAACATTGAAAGTAATTTGGGCACCGTACTATAAACATGTAAGTAAATGTCACTACTTAAAACTATTTACAGATTCAACAATTATTAGATATTCAGTAAGTTATTTTGTAAAGAGATCAATCTTTTTGTACAGGCATTATTACTTTAAATATATCTGAATTTTCACATACTGAGATTTTCTACAGTGAGGCAGGACTGTGTTTTATCGTCTTCTTATTTCTGATTGGCTTGATTTTTTAAGAGTCTTGTACAATTTGTGCTGCTAGTATAAAATGTAAGTATACGAGAACTGACCCTGTAAGCGAGAAAGAGAATAAATTGGAGGCCACTGGGGTACAATTCAGTATATTAACTTACTCCTGATTTAAATTTTAACCTAATAAAATGAAGTCACAGCTGGGTGGAGAGAAGAATGGTTCCCTGACAGTCACTGTAGCTGCGGCATCAGGAGAGAAGGGAACCACTTGCTCCCCAGTGGGTAATACCATGGGCGTAAGGGTTCAAGTTGCCTTACCTCGCACCTCGCCACAGACACACACATGGGCTCAAGCCCTATCACATGATTTAGAATATAGATTTAGTTGCGGATAACAAAGATCCAAAATAACAGGGGTTGAAAGAAAGCAATTTATTTGTCACACGTAAATGGATAATTCCAGACTATCTGACAACTCCTTATTTGTCTGGGACTCAGGATGTTTCTAGACTTTCTCTCCTCCATCCCTGGAAAGTGGCTGCCATCCTCATGGTCCAGAACAGGGAATCTACAATCATTCCGTTTTCTAAAAAGTATTATAGAAGGAAGACTCTAGAAGGAACTTCAGATTGTTATCTAATATCTAGTCTCCTTTTCCAAAGGAATGGAAGCCACAAGGCCGCCTGGAATGAAATTCCATTTCCAGTCTCCATTGCAGCTGAACTTCTGGCTAATGCCTGAGGAAAAGAGATATGTGTAACTTTCTGGTTGTGTCATTAAATGCAGTGGCAATGTAACACTTCTTCTTCCCTTTCCTCCATCTGGGACAATGAGGTCAAAGGTCACTGGGACCCTCAATGGAGCCACTACATCAATCTTAACCTGCATCGCTTACATTAAGGCTTTTTACAGGGGCCCAAGCCTCCACTTTTCTAAGCACGAATGACCAATAAAGCTGGTGCTCTTCGGGAAAAAAAATTTTACACGGGAGACAAACTTCCATCTTTTCAGCCCCTGTTATTGGAGTCTCTGTTAAATGCTACTAAAACTAAAGCCTACCTAATACACGCTTCTTAAGGGAAATCTCATGAAGGGAAAAAGGTCAGTATTTTAATTTACTAGGGTGCAATGGTTAGCTCCAACGCCTCACCGAGAGCCCTTTCATTTGCACATTTAATACCATTTATCGCATCTGCTATGTTCCAGGCCCTTAAGGCAATGGAAATAAATGTGCCCTGATCCTTCCCTCAAGGAACTTAATATCAAATAGAGGAAAAAATTAAGGGAGCAAATGTAACTGAATGCTAATATGCCAAGGCCTGCTATAGTGGTTTTCACATGTTTCATATCGTTGGCATCATTTACATCTCACAAAATTTCTGTGGAGTCTTCGTTTTATAGATGTCGACATGGAAGCTCCAAGGGGTTATAGAATTTTTCCAGGACTACACCTATAACAAGCAACGCGATCAATATTTAGGTTCAGGTTTCTGACTCATGAGTCAACTAGTCCCCAGGCTGCTTCTTGGATGTGTATTCAAAAAGCAAGAATGCAAGGCTCCATGTGACAGGCACTTCAAACGCTTCAGCTGATAGGTCACTGACTTTTCTTGAGTGGCCACCTAGCATTACAGTTTCCCAATATCACTATGTGTCCTGTATCAAGCATACCTTGTTCTTCCCCTTCTGAAAGGAAAAGTAAACCAACTTAGGGCCACCACCCCTACATCATGGACACTCGCATTTCTAAATCATCTTATCTCACATCCATATGGCTTAGTTTGGCACATTATTTAACTTTATTCAAATGAAATCTGATCTTCTAGAACTTGCTTTTTAATCTAATGTTATGCTTTTAAGATTCATCCTTGTTCATGCATGTCCCTATATTTTATTCTCCTTTTCTGCAGTTGTATGAATCTAACAGTATGAATTTATCTCTTCTATTAGATGGCCATTGGAGTTTCCTGTTGGGAATATTTGCTATCAGAAACTACACCTCTTAGAATATTTTTGTGCTTATCCTAATGTACATATGCAAGAATCTCTGTAGGGTGTTCAGCTAGGAAGGGAAATGCTGAGTTGTAGATCTCCACATGCTACACTTCACTACATGAGATCAAATTGTTTTCCAAAGTGGCCATACCAATTCATGCTGCCACCAGCTCGTGTGAGAGTTCTCTTTGCATCATGTCCTCACCAACACTTGGTATCGTGGGCCTTTTTCTTTTTTTCTTTTTCTTTTTTTTTTTTTTTTTGCCAATCTGGTGGGCATAAAACTGTATCTTCCTGTAATTTTAATTGGCACTTTCTTCAGGGTATACTTTCATCACATGTGAATTCAAGAAACTAAGATGAGAAACCATTCAAAGCGATTTGCCATTCTTAAGGAAACTGGATAAACTTCACAAACCAAGCCACTTCTTATAGAAGAGGTTAATTAATTGCGAAAGGCCAATTATTCATTTTTGAACCTTAGAAAATACCAAAGCACTTATGCTACTGTTTGTTTGGTAGGATAAACAGCTATTTCTTAAATGGCTCCTTTTAGGGGGTTAGTAATATTATCCACAGCCATGGGAAAAGCAAATACATTTCAGAAAAATTATAAACATTTCTTTTATCTTACCAGATAGAGATTTAGTATAAATCCTAATGCACCCACTTGGCTGTACAAAATTTATAGCAGATGAAGAGTTTGAAACACTTTCATGTAAACAATCATAGATTTTTTTTTTTTTTCCCAAAGGTTGCTAAAAGGCTGTTTGACACTCTTTGTAAGCGGGGAGCATCTCAAAGTAAGAACTGGTTCTGGATAATATCAGAATTCATTTCCCACTAGCAAAGCAGCTCCATTAAGCACTGTTTTCATCTCTGAAGCCTCTACTTTTATTTAATATTTACATCATTGACACCTTCTGTTACTGAATCCCTAATATAAACAAGAGGTGTAATAAACCCTAATGTATTTTAACAAGATTTTAAGAGATGTGGCTATGGGATGAGGATAACCAAATGGAGTACAGATTAAAGCAAAATTTTTATAACACCTCAATCTCATGTGACAAAGACAACTCTATAATTTAAGTCCAGAAGAGAAACATTCTCCTTGTGTTTATTCATCAATTAGAATCTGATGGACTCCAAATGTCAACTGACCAGCCAAATTCCTTAACACAGCCTTTTAGCAGAAAATTAGAAACTCATTTCCATTTAGAAGAGAGACATGAAAATAAATTTACTTTGCTCCATAATATCTACATACTCATGGCAACTATGAGCTTCATGAACCACAACAGTAATACATGAAAAGCAAATCTTTGTAATTCAACATCTTAATGCAATAACATGAGATGATCCATCCATGACTAAAATTTTGCCTGGCTTATTTCAGCTGAAAAGGGTTATTTGAAAGTGTGTTTAGCAATTGCCTGACCAATCTAGATGGAAGGGTGCTTTCTAATTAATTCTCATCTCCATAGTTTTATTCCTTGTGAGGCTCTGTGGTGTATCATGGCAAAGATCCATGAGTTCCAGGCAGTAACGGTTATTATTCTGGATGAGGGAGGCCAGTGTGCTGGAGAGGTATGGCTTAGATGAGAGCTACTCAGAGTGTGGTCCATGCACCGGTGTTAACCATGAACTCTCATTACAATAATCTCCAATAGGAAAGGTATGCACATAGAGAGTAAATGTTTACAACTTTTATTGCAATGGACATTGCTGCAACACTCCATGGAGTGATTGCTGGATTTATCTCGCCAAAAAGGATGTCTTATAAAAAACGGGTTAGTGACAAATTTGAAACAAAGAAAACTTGCCCTTCGCCACAGATAGTTTGAGAAGTACTGGTCTCGGGGTATTGTTAAAATGCAGATTCTTAATCACCAGCTCCAGGCAGTCAGACTCATTAGATGTGAGGTGAGGCCTGAATCTGTATTTCTAACTAGATCCCTGGTGATGCTTCTGTTGCTGGCCAGAACGACACCTTACGTAGCACAGATCTAGATCAAACCAAATGCAACACGCTACCCATTTGCCACTGATGACTAACAAACCTGGACATTCACATTTGGTGGTCCCCAAATGTAACGCCTTTCAGATATCTATATTTGGCACCTTCTGTGCTTTTAGGAGAATACAGAAGTGACCATTTGTCCATCTCTGAGTGTTCTGCTCTTCAAGGCCTTTCCATGATATCACCTTCTACCCTCTTGGAACTGGCATATGGTGACATTCTCCTAAATTTTTATAGCTTCCTCTTTTACTACTTGAAAGATTTGCCAATGTGTTCACAGTGTACAGCAAGCATCTTATGACCACGAGACAATGTCAATGCCTTCTGGAAATAGACATGGATTATAACTGGCATCTGTACTGACCCAAACTTTTAAGACATCCTTATAAAAGAGGAAAAAGATTTGATCTCGGGAACTGAAAACCAACAGTGCCTACCATCCAAGCTGCTCAAGCAACTTTTGATGACTCATCTGAGTTTCTTTGTTGCAGCTTCTGGAACTCCAGACAATTCAAGTTCTCTTCAAAATGAACAGACCCTAGCACTTAGGAATTAACTGCCTCTGAATGCAGTAGTCCTCACCTTTTCTCCTTCGGTGACTATCTAGGAAGAACAACCCAGCACCTCCTGGGTCTCTTCAAGACTTCCATTAGTAGCAGTGCCATAGAAATGCAGGTGCTTCCTGTAAGGGTAATTTCATGGCTAAATCAATTACCACAGGGTGCCACAGACTTTTAGAGAGACTAAACTACCCTTTCTACTGAAAAAAAAAATGATGAATTCTCAAATGGGACCCCTCTAACCTTCCATTTGCTCAGCTGCAGTGTATGCCTGTTGACCAATTAGTTAGTTTGATACACATTGTTTGAATCAATGCCTTAGACTTCTGGGAAGGGAAGCACAAGTTAGAGAGCTGCTTGTGCATGGAAAAAGGATTGGTGTCTTAAGAGGAAAAAAATGTTCTCAAGAGTCTAAGAGGAGAGATCTAAGCTGTGAGCACATTAAAATTACAACTAAGTTATATAACAATCAACCTGAAAAAAACTATCTGAAGTCTAGCCAAACAGAAGCCTATAACTAAAAATATAAAGAAGCCATGTCGAGACAGGTAGGAGGGACAGAGATCTGGAATGGGCCCCCAACCTCCCTGTGGAGGCTGAGAATCAGGAGGAATATCTTGGCCATGGAGGTTCCCCCTGAAGGAGCGAGGGACCCAGTCCCCCACACCAAGCTCCCCAGCCCAGAGTACTGGTGCCGGGAAGAGGAGCCCCCAAAACATCTGGCTGTAAAAAACAGTGGGGATTCCGACCATTCGGGTGGGATGGAAGGCTGTGTGAAACCCAGACATCCTCTTAAACAGCCCTCACACAAACTCATTCACTCACAGGCACTCACCTTGGGCTCCAGTGGAGGGAAGGTGACTCTGGGGGGCCTCAGAGACATACGGGGGGCAGACTGAGGTGTGTGTCTTCAGGGGGAGGACTGGAGGACAGCCAGCAGTTTTCCAGTGAGGAGTCTTTCTCCCACGCAGCCAGCAGGCAGGCACCATTTTTCTATGCTGAGACCGCCCCACAGGCCAAATCTGAAACTCATTGGCCTGATGAGCTACACTACTCCACCCTGCTGACTCAGCTGGGACCCTGCCCTACCTAACTCCCCCAATGCCAGAGGCACTTTCTCCTCAAGCAGCCAGGCCCTCTTGCATTGCAATCTTTCTTGGAAAACTATCAGAGTCCACAGGCCCTGGGAAGGCAGCGACTGGTCTCAGTGTGCTCTGAAATTTTTCTGAGTCACTCCAGGCTCAGCACTGGTACCAAACCAGAGTCTACATTAACCTGGTGACCACAACTCTTCCCACTCGTGACTCCCTGAGACCCTGCTTCACCCAACTCACATACTGCATGAGGCTTTATCAGTTGCTGAACCTTAAAGGAGACAACAGGTGGTAGCAGGCCTGGGGTGTCATGACTTTTTGTGAGTTACCCCAGACCTGGTACTGGTGACAGATTTCCTTGGTTCACAGCATGCCCTCTCCCACATGCCTCCAGATTTAGCACAGGACAGGCAGCAAAGAACCATGGATTACTTTGTAGCTCCTACCAGGTCACAGGTAGTGGCTGACCTAAGCCTGGACTGGAGCCCCTCCCAAAAGGCCCCAGAAGCAACATACTTGGACGCTGGCTTCAGACTATAGCAGAGCACTGCCCAATTAGCTCCACAAGGCACACACAAAGGGCAGTCTCAATAGACACCTGAGCCCACCGAGGTGAATCATGAGCTCAGTGGGGTAATCTTCTTGCACAGTAGCGCAAGCTGTAGACAAGGCCAAACCCCACAGCCAGTCAGCTTGAGGGTCAATCCCACCCACTGACATTCCAATAGCAGTCAAGGCACAACGATATCAGGAGAGCACACATAACCCACACAAGGGACAGTCCTGGAGCACCCAGATCAGGTGACCAGGAAGACTGTGTCACTGGGCCCCACACGATACCTATTACATAAGAACACCTGGCCAAGACTGGGAGACATAGCATATCTGCCTAATACATAAGACACAAACACAGAGAGGCAGCCAAAATAAGGAAACAAAGAAATGCTACTCTACAAAGCAAGGCTATTATTTAAAACCAAAGGACAAATACAGAGCTTCTCAGACAACAAAAAGCTAAAGGAGTTCTTCATCACCAAACCAGTATTACAAGGAATGTTAGAGGGACTTATTTAAGATGGAAAGAAAACCCCAAAATTATGACTAATAAAATGGCAATAGCTACTTATCTATCAATTACTCTCAATGTAAATGGATTAAATGCTCCCATCAAAACACATAGGAGGGTTGAATGGATAAGAAAACAAGACCCTTACATATGCTGCCAACAAGAGACTCACTTCAGATTGAAAGACACAGACGACAGAAAGTAAAGGGATGGAAAAAGATATTTAATGAAAATGAAAATGAAAAAAATTTAAAAAGCTGGAGTAATAATCCTTATACAAGACAAAAAAGACTTTAAAACAAAGCCTATATGAAGGAACAATGAAGGACACAGTAATCCCACTTCTGGGTATTTATCCAAAGAAACTTAAAACACTACTTTGACGAGACGTGTGTATCCATATGTTCATTGCAGTGTTGTTTACAATGGCCAAGTTGTGGAGGCAGCTTGGGTGTCCGTTGATGAATAAATGGATAAAGAAGAGGTGGTATATATATATATATACAATGGGATATTGCTTGGCCATGGAAGGGAATGGGTTCTTGCCATCTGCAGGGACAAGGATGGACCTGGAGGGTATTGTGCTGAGTGAAGCAAGTCAGAGAAAGACAGATGCAATGTGATTTCACTTATATATGGAATCTAAGAACAAAATTAACAAACAACACAGAAACAAACTGATAGATACAGAGAACATTTTGATGGTTGCCAGATGGGAGGGAGGTCAGGGGTGTGGGTGAAAGAAAGAGAAGGGATTAAGAAGTACAAATTTGTTGTTACAAAGTAGTTATGGGGATGTAGGGTATAGCATAAGGAATATAGTCAATAATATTGTAATAACTATGTATGATGTATGATGGATAGTAGATTTGTTGAGGTGATAGGTGAGAGGGGATAGGGGTAGAGTGAAAAAGGTGAAGGGATTAAAAAGTGCAAATTGGTAGTTACAAAACAATCATGGTGATGTAAAGTAAAATATAGGAAATATAGTCAATAATATGGTAATAACTGTGTATAGTGCCAGGTGGGTACTAGTTAGTCAGAAGGATCAGTTTTTAAATTATATAAATGTCTAACCACTATGCTGTACACCTGAAACTAATATAAAATAATATTGAATGTCAACTGTAATTGATAAACTTAAAAAGGGGGGGAAGGGGAATGGGAATAAGAGATCCAACTTTCCAGGTATAAAACAAATAAGTCATGGGGATGTAATGTATAGTGTGGTGAATATAGTCAATAATATTGTGATAGCATGGTACAGTGTCACGTGGTTGCTGGACTTATGGTGATCACTTCTTTAGGTACATAAATATTGAATAACTATGGTGTGCCCCTAAAAGTAACGTTGGCTATATTTTTAATAAAATTCTTAAAACAAACAAACAAACAAATGAGTCAGGAAGATTGAAACCAAATCTCTAAATCGAACCCATTTAAAAGAAGTTCTGAAGACTACGTTTTAAATTTTGAGTATATCCCAATTGCTGTAGTTCCTTTACTTTGATCTAGGTGCTACTAAATATCTGTGTATGCACCTCTATGCCTCAGTTTCCTCATTTGTAAATGGGGATAATAATAGTACCTACCTCATAGAGTTTTGGTAAAGGTTAAATGAATTAATAAATGTCCAAACTTGAAAATAGTTCCGGGTACATAGTAAGCCCTACAAGTTTCTTAGAATCTCACAGTTACAAATAACCTTAATGATTATGTCACCCGTACCCCAATCTGGTAACTTGCGCCCCCTACCCTAAACTGTGAATATTATCCATGCTGGGATATACTGGAAAGAGCTAGACCAATTCTAAGTCCAATTGACATGAGTCATATGTGTAATGTTAAATATTTTAAAGTAAAAAGGGGGTGAACAAATTTTAATATTTACAAATTTAAGCCAATACATCTAGAATATTATAATTTCAAATTTTCATCAATATAAAATCTATCAATGAGCTATTTCACATTTTTTTCACAATTAGTCTTTAAAATGTGTCTATTTTACAATCATGGCATGTTACAGTTGGGATGCTAAATTTTCATTGGGAATATTTGATAACTATTTTAGATTTCATAAAATTTACAGTTGAAAAAGTAGATTCACTTACCCAAGTTGTTACAAATATACTTAAAACTTTTCCAGTAACTAAACTGAGTTTGGCAATAACTGAATTGAATCGGTTTTTTAAAATTTAAATTAAATACAATTATAAATTCAGTTTTTCAGTCATACTAGTCATATTTTAAGTGCTCAAAGACAGATGTGGTTAGTGGGTATCATATTGGATGGCATAGGTGCAGAATTTGAAAACAGATAGGTCTGTCACTTAATCATATGTTTTGGGACGTTTTTTGACTTGTCTTAGCCCCAAGTTCCTGATTTACAATTTACAAATTTACTAATTTACAATAGAAAAAACATAATCTCTACCATAAATTATTTTATAGTATTAAAGGTAATATATTTCAAATGCATAGCACAGTGACTAATAAATTGTAATAGGTCTTTAATAAATAATGACTACTGTTTCCTTATGTAAACTGAAGATATCAGTATACTCCACCCTTAAAACTCCAGCATGTATAGCATTAACTACAGTTCCTTTCTTCTTCCTTTCTTTCTCCCTTTTCTCTCTCTCCCTCCCTCTCTCTCTCTCTCTCTCCTTCCTCCCTTATCTATTTTTAGATAAAATGTACATATAGTGAAATGCACAAATATTAAGTGAACATTTGGATGAGTATTGACAATGCATATACTTGTGTAAGACAATCTCTAAGAAGATATAAAATCCCAACCCTCACCATCCTGCTCCCTACCCCAGGCAATCATTGTTCTACTTTTCCCATAAAGATTGGTTTTCCATCATTTACAATTTCAAGTAAATGGAATCATACAATATATAGTTTTTTTGCATAGGGCTTCATTCACTCAGCATGTTTCTAAGATTCATACATGTTGTTGTGTATTTACTCCTATTTATTGCTGAGTGGTAATTGTGGCTATTTTTAATCAAGAGAATTCCTGACCTGACCCCACCCTCCAAGCAATCCATTCCACAACTCAAAAAATTCTTCATCCGGTCAATCCAACACAGATCTCCCTTAAGCTTCTAGCTTTTGATGCTTGCTTAAACCCTTAGAGTGTATGAAAGTACTTTTTCATATGACATCCTTTAAAATTTATGTACAGTTAAGAAGTTCTTCTGAGCCTTCCATGGAGAAGGCAAAACCTTCCTGATTCCTTCAATTCTTCATACAACAATGTTTTAATATTCTTTCATATTCTGGACATTCTCTGTGTACATTCTCAGCACAATTTGTAATTCATATTTATTGGATATAAATGTTTGTTTATTGGATATCATGTTTATTGGGTCTCTCCCTTATTGGGCTGTAAGTTTCGTAGGACAAAATCATATCTATTATATGCATCAATGTACACGTAGCATCTAGTAAACTGCCTAGCAATTAGAAGACCCTCAACAAATATTTGTTGAATGAATAAGTGAATATATAAAATAAGAATGAATTCACTTTTGAGCATGTTGAATTTTGTCTATACATAAAGGATGTGTGGGACAGCAGACATGTGTTGAGGGCGGGGTGGCAAGCGATGGAGCTTGAAAAAAACACTAAGAGATACACCTCAGGGAATGCACCAGCCAAATGCACAGGCTTGATTTCTGGCTAGAAGTATAAGCTTCATTCCCTGTCTCCATCCCTTTTCCAGTGAGCCAAAGGGATAGTCTAGACCAAAATCTGAAGTTTCCCTTTAAACCTAAAATCAATGTAATAAGCTAGGCCCCCTGCTTTTATTTTCCAACAATCACTAGGTCTCCAGAACTAAGCAGGACACTGCCCTCTTCTCCTTGTTTCCCAAGTCCAAATGTGAGAGAGAATGTTTTACAATATTGATTTGTTTTGCCCTTTCTGTATTTTTCTTTCCCCACTGTCAAGCAGATAGCCAAACCTTTGTGTTTACTTCCTTGCTTTAGAGGAGCTGTGATCCATAAAAGCAAAGATTGCCTTCAGACAACTTGACTCTCAGGCTTGTTTTTCCAGAAGCACAGGATTCTTGAAAGAATCATTGTGGGGATGGGGAGGGAGGGGGGAATTTGAAGCTTGCTAAAGGAAACAGAGATACTTCTCCCAGACTGGAAAGAGGTTAGCGTTAGCAGACCTTCAAATAGTGTGAACCACACCTAGCTCTCCTAGCACCTTGTGGGTGGCAGGACCTCAGAAAGGAACGGCTGTGGGATCCTGGAGAGGCTGGACTCCGACCACCAGGCTCCAATAACAGTGATGACAAGTCCTAGCTCTGCCAGGAAGCTTGCAGAACTGCCTGCCTTCAGTGAGTCACCTAGTTAGGGACCCATGATTTCAGGGGTCAACCTGATGCCCTGCCTTCTTCTGATTTCTCTATAAACTTTCTGATTTGTTCTATGGCTCCAGAGAAAGAAAGAGGAAGAGAAGTCCAACCTCATGTCCTTTTCTATAATGACTAATATTGGATTTTCCTGCTCTCTAGGAGAGATGGAGACTCAGAGATGAAATAATAAGGAAATATTATACTTATTAAGCACTTGAGATTATGCAATAAGATTTACAGGGAAAGAGAAGAGAGGAATAATAAGAAGAAATAAAGTCATATAAAAGGGAGAAGGGAATAAAGAGAGAATGAGAAGAAGGTAAATGTGGTAAGGGTTCAAATAGAAGCCCACGTGCCATGGATGTAGATAATTGTATGATATAAAACAAGTTAACCAACGGCTAAATAATATATATTCTATGCCCTTCCTTGACAAATAAATATTCACAATGGTAGAATGAACAACTGTTTAAAGCTATTGTTTTTGTATGACTAACAGTCAACAAACTCTCAAAGATGACTGGATTTAATTATTATTGTCTGGTGTTTTCTTGATGGGCTAGTAATGTTTGATAAGTTATAAAATAACTCATTAATTCATCAATGTATTCCATAAAATTTGCTTTTCTTGCCTTTGTTTCAGTAACACTAATTATCCTATAATCGACACTTCCACATTACTTTCTATCCTATTGACAGTAATGCTAAAATAGACACGTTTTTCAAAATATTATAGTTCGCAGGTAATTTTTTATTATTAATTTTATATGGAGAACATTTTTTCTACTAAAGCAGTAGTAACTGAAGTTGTTAACAAAATTCTTTTATATATCATGCTCATTGTATTTGATTTGCATATAATAGATTACTGTTACACAAAATATTATGAAGTGTTTTAATTTCAATATACAAATTGTCATAATTTCTACCATCATTTGAAGCAATATATAGAGCCGTATAATAACGTAAAGAAAAACACTTCTCACATTATATTTATATCCACATCCATACAGATTTAGTAGTAATTGGGATTATTTTAGAAAATGTTCCTAAGATTCCATGTGCTAGTGTTCTGAGTACTGTGCTAACTTCTAAATTCCTCTGGAACTACAAAGAGAAATAAGAAAGTGGATGCTCAGCACTACTGGGAAATATTCGATCACACGAGATTCTGTCACATTCACACTATCAGAGAAAACTGATTTGACAAGTTAATTAATTTGTCTTTCTCTTACCTAAGCTCTTCTGATGCTCAAATGTTTCCCTACACACCTAGTGTTCTCTCTGATGTAAACAGCAGCCCTACAGCCCATAAGTCTTCAGGCCATTTGGATGGAGCCACTTTCTTTAGGACAAAGGGCAAGGATAGTGAAGTATTTCTCTGGTGCCTGAACGGTGTTAGTTCTAAGGTGAATGTGTAGGGTAACCCTGTCCTAGCACTCAACACCGGATCCCATGTGACAGAGGTGCCCGTGTGGTCCTCAATCTGTTTATGTCTTTGTAATAAGTGGAGCTCTTTAAAACGTGAGGCCAGGGATGGACCCCTTTTGTCTGGTCTAATCTCAGTGCTGAGAAGGAGAAAGGGGAATGAAGAGCGGGAAGGACATAAGAGAAGACAAAAGGAAAACAAGTGAGAAAGAATCTCAAGCAACCTCCCACACTCCCAAGAAATTAAAGCTTCTGACCTAACAGGCTCAGTCAAAAACACTCTTCAGCTCCAGAGCACCCAAAGAAAAATCTTCATTTCACCTGTTAAAGAACTTCTCTAAACAAATATATGTATATATGTAAATGTACATATTTTAAGTAACTTACATAATATATAATTAGGAATTATAAATATATAAATATATATTTCCTCTTCTTGTTTTTCTATAGCAAATGGGACTTTCTTCCTAGTTCCTTCTGCTTTACCCTTCTTAGAATCTCTCCACTGATAGAAATTTGGGAGGTGTAGGTATAGGATAGTGGACACGATACACATCATATTTGGCACTACTGGTTCCCAGATTTAGGATTTTAAGGAACACTAGTACATTTTTTATATAAATTTAGAAATCCATACAGAATTGACCATTGGCTGAGGGGGAAGGGCAAACTAGGCCATTGAAAATAACTGTCAACCATCTATAATTTCCATCAATTCATGAAAAAGACACTTCTAATACACACACAGACATGAAGACCATAAACTCAGACTAAAAACCATTTAAGTTGATAATTTTTAAAAAATTTATTGATTATTTATCTATTTGTTTGTTAATTTGTTCATTTGTTGTGAAGATGTGGTCAAAGCTTCATCAGGAACAGGATCTTGCTCTTGCACCAAATTTGGGATCCAGTGCCTGGGCCAATGAAGCTGTTACAAGATCTCTGCAGAAAGACACCGCAGAGCTATGATACTACAGGACATATATTTTTTGTGAACAGGTTGGTAAAGAATTTATTACCAGATTGATAGAAGTCTAGAAATCATTGAATATCATTCATTGCCTTGGCTTCAAAATATCCCTGTGACGGTGGTCCTGAAACATCAAGCCATCAAGATGTTTTTGGCTTATTTAGACATTAAGGCATAAGAAACACATTAGTATATCCATCTAAAAGGAAGCAGGGACTAGGGAAGAAGAGAGAGAGAAACATATTGTTGTGAGAAATATGACCAAGTGAACAGCACAAACTCTTGCACTCTATATCACAGCTAGATGACAACAATCCCAAAGGAATGAGTAAAGACTTTTTGCTCTCTCTGAAAACTGACAGAATCACAGAGTGCTGACAAATGGCATACAATCCCCTCTATAAAACTGGAGCCCGACTACACCATGCGTATGTAGCCTCTCAACAGAATCGCCAGAGTGGCTGGTCCCTGAGCTCCTGTTGCTTCTTCATAGAAGTGCGAAGACATTAAGTCATACCCCAGGCTACATGGCAAAGGCTCACTGATCTCCTAAGACAGTCAGGATCTCGGTGCAACCCATGGCATGCTTTCCTCATGGAGGAGCAGGTGAAGCAGCTGATTATGAGCTGTCAAGCTCAAGTTGGGTAGATGGAACACACCATTGACTGGTGATAGACTTTGGACCAATCACTTCACTTTCCTGAACATTCATTTCTATGCACTTAAGTTTGGCTGATGCCACCTACATAATTGTATAACTGAGGGAATTAAATAAAATGTTGTAAATGCAGTAACTTAGTCAGCAGATACTGTTATCTCTTTTCTAATGATTTTTTCTGTTTGAATACAAGCAACCCATAACTCTCCCGAATTTTCTATAGACCCATCATTTCATAAAATGCCTACCACCATTAAAAAATAAGGAGGAAGAAGATATGCCTGTCATATTAGAGGACAAGTTGTCACCAACTAGCTATGGGCAGCCCTGATGCTCTGGCACTCCAGAACTCCGCTGGTCTCCTCTGTGACACTCTAGCCAGCCTTGAGTCCTAACCCAAGCGTAAGGATTACAGCTACAGGAAACATCCCAACTTCTCAAGAAGCACATTCAGAGAATGGCTATTTGCCCTTTCTTCCTCTGTCCCTACTTGCCAGCTCATGACAGCTGAGCTGTCCTGTCAAATACACACTAACTGCCTTCACATACACACAAAATCTAACGGAAGCTCCTCCTCTGTGGCAGAAACCAGATTCCTTCTATTTATAAGCAGCAGCCCAACAGGCAGGCTTTATTCTGTAACTTGCATTTCTCAGCAAGCTGCACCAGAATAGAGATGTGTTCATACTTTCCAGTCACCCAGATTGCCACTTCAAAAAGAGAGTGATAGACAAATATGGTACAACCCGTTTATAACATTTTCCCATGTTTAACTTCCAAATTCGAGAGTTTTAAGCACAGTTGCCAAAAGCAAATTTTTTTCTGAACGTAGTATTTTTTTCTGGGTCTTAGTAAATGGTAACTGAATTTTTCCCCCCACTGTTTCTTCTTAGAGGCCAAGAGTTTTTCACTCCTGGTCTGCAATACCCTGCCTGGGCTATCACCCAAATGGCTTTCACACTTAAAGTGAGAAAGAATTAAGTGCTTCTGCAATTGAAAACGGATCTGTCTGCCTTGGAGTCACAAAGCTCTCTTTACTGAACTATTGCTTTGAGACTCCAAAACCAAGTGTACCAACGAGCCTACGATGGTGCCAAGAAGATAAGTAGAGAATGAAGAAAATCCCATTGTTTCTCTACCTGGAGCACATCCAGGTATATTCACCTAGTTTTTACCTCCAAATGTTTTAGGGGAAGAAATTTTCACAGCTGTTCTCTGGTTTTCCTACAAATGAGTTTAGCACAACTTCAAAAGTTTTCATCTTTATATCATTTCCACACAGCGACAGTCTAAGCTCGTTGCTGACCACATTTTCATAACGAGTTATAATAAGAAGGAGATTTCACCTGTGCTTCTAATATGTATTGAATTTACATTAATGACAAGAAAAAGCAATTAAACTGATCTCCATCAATGATTATTCTCTTTGGAAGTCTAAACAAATCGCTTTATATCTCAAAAGTATCCTGTATTCTGTATATACCTTTTGCAAAGCAAGCTTAGCAAGGGGAAGGAATATTTGAATCAATTTTCCTTAAACATTTTTACCTACTTCACTATGCATTACTTACTGTCCTGTATGTCCCTGGAACGGTAACCTTATCAATCCTAGCTTTGTTTAAGGCTAGCCTTAGAGCTGTGGATGGTGACCTAGCAAATCTTTTAGGAGTTTGCCAATTTGTAAAAAATGCTACATTTCAGTTCTTTGTTACCATGTATTCTTTTTTAAAATTGTAAATGTTCAAGTTGTCATTTCCTTTAAGTGTTTCCCCTTACATAACTTCTAAGCAAGCCTAATGATGTTTTTCAAAAGCAATTTAAAAAATTCAGTGGGGATCAGTGAGGCCACAGAACAGTAGAAAAGTAGTGATAAGATCTATATTTGAAACAGAAAGGGACAGCCCTGAAAATCATAGAGTAGTCAGTTTAGTTTTCATACTTGGAAAATACTAGAACAAATCATCAAAAAATCAATTTGCAAACACCCATACGATCACAGAATACTAGGTAATAATCAACATTGCTTTGTGAAGAACAGTCTTGTCAGAACCATCTAATTTCCTTCTAAAACAGAGTGACAGGCCTGGTAGATCAGAGGGATGAAATAGATGTAATGGAGCCTGAATTTTACAAAGCTCTTGATTCTGTCTCCCATGATATGCTCATCAACAGATGACTTCAGAAGAAATTTGTTGTAAAGGTTTACTAAAAAGCATTTCTCAGCATCTCAGCATTAAATTGATGGGTGGGGGTTTGGATAGGATCTATTTGGTATGACATTTGGCCTAGGAATGAATGGCTCTTGGACGGTTTAATAGGTTCATCAATCCCAAATACAATCCTAGCACGTGCTCAATCAACACTTGCTCAGTAAAAGAATGACGGTAGGATATCTACTGTTTGGTGAGTTAACATGTCTCCAAAATTAACGGATAGGCAGAGAGCAGCATATTAGAGATGAAGAATATTTGCCCCTACCTATAAAGAGCCAGCTTCCTATGGGTACCTGGGCCTACATTTAAAGTGAGGGATTTACATTGTTTGGGATATGTTAGTTACAAATTATTTTGACAGGTTTTATAAATACGCAGAAATAATGGTGTAAAATTTATTTGGGGGAAAATCAAACTACATAAACTCAAACTTTATAAATTACAAAAAAGAATGGTGTAAGAATTGCTGGGTAAGTGAAAGATATACCATATCCTTAACACAGCTTGGGGAAAAAATTTTGAGGATGATTAAGTGATATAAGGAACCAGCACATAGGAGACTGGCTTGGTCACTTGTTAGCTGTACTTCTATGGGTAAGTTATTTAACCTTTCACAGCCTTCCATGTATGTAAAATGGGCCTCCTAACTCTTACAGAGTTGAAATCAGACATGAGATTTCATTACATCATATATATTCATACTCACATATACAATGTATTTAGGTATATAGTTACCTCCCCAGTTAGGCATCCTGTAGACATGTGATAAACATTAGTTCCTCACGTCCATTCACATGCAGGGAAGTACATCTCAAAGAAACAACTTATAGTGCGTGGATGCAGTAACACAGCTACTAACTTCCTATCTTCTGTCATCAATCTGAAGTCACCATTAGCCATCTGAGGGTTTACCCCGTTTCTCATCCCCCACCCCCAGTATCCATATTTTAGACACCAAACTCCATCTAGTGTTTGGCTTATAACATGGAAAACAAAACAAAATTTTCTGGCGGATATCTATATGAGGTTGTCTGACCAGTCATTATACCCCTTCCCTTTCTCCAAGGCTACATGGCTGTGACAGAAATTGCCATGTTTTCTCATATTCTCACCATCTTGGCTACAACCAATCCATCTGGATCAGGTACTAGAGTTGGTATCAGCCAATCACCACCATCACAACTGACTATTCCATGGGTGAGCTTCTGATCCAGACTGGGCCTTCAGAGTCTTTCCATAGAATTGTTTTTGAACTAGAATGCAGAGTTTGAGATGAGGCAACCTCTCCTTTGTTAATAAGGTCTATTGGACCAATGGAGAGGTTTTCCGTGATGAGGAAAAGCCAGTCTGTCCTAAAAATAAAATACCCAGAGAACAGTAGATAAGAATGATGGGATAAAACCTGGCAATATTCAAACCCTGGTCCCAATTGTTCCTGAGACTCAGTTGCATCTATGTCCTTCTGTAACTCAGTTCTTCAAACTTTTGGATTCCCTAGCCAATAAACCGTTTTTGCTTCTGCCTTTTCAGGTTGGATTTCAGTCATTTGCAACCAGATTAGAAAAACAAACAAAACAAAAAACAAAAAAAATCCACTGCAATTAAAATCCTTAAAAAAAACCCAACTTTGATTATACCCTGATATTTACTTAGAGCAAAATCATAGAAATTGTATTTTTAAGTCAAAACTTATGTACATTAAGATGATTGAGTTTTATTAAGTTTTATTTATTTCAACTTTCACCTATAGTATGAGAATGTCTGTTACCAATCACTCCCTAACATTGAGTTAAAAAGAATATTTTTGCCAGTTTGATAGGTGAAAAATTGTGTCTTTATTTTTTATTTAGTTATAAATTCTAATAACATTTATTTCTCATCTTTGCTAAACAGTCCATTTGTGTCATTTACCTAATTCTCTATTGGCACATTTGCTCATTGATTTGTAGAAGCTACTTCTATATAAAAACATTAAAGCTTTGCCTGTCATATATGTTGTAAATATTTCATACTATTTTGTTATTTGTATGGTTGCTTGTGCTCTTCTCCCTAAGAGTGAATTGAAAGTTAAAGGAAGAACTACAATCCCCATTCCTTTTTTTGAAAAATAGTACTATAATTGCTCTTTCAGGGAATTCTTCAAGGCAGTAATATCCACCAATTCTTAAATATCATTAAATTATTTGAGTAGAATCAGAATATAATCAACACTGACATTTTCTTTAACCATTTAAAATGTCCAGATTTCATTTAACTTTCCATCCTCCCAGGGAGGAATAGTGCAGCTACCCTCTAAGAGTTGACCATTTTTGCGTGAAGGAAACGCTCACGTACTTCAGTATGCTCTGTCCAATACTGACCCCTTTCTATCTTCACAACTCTTCTTTCTTCTTTCTAGCAGGTCAACTTCCTTGGTTATCTCTTTTTTCCACTATAACTAAAGGAAGTCTTCTTTGGATAGTTTACTCTTTCGATGTTAAAAAAACTATTTAAGCAATACAAACCCCAAGAAGTTACAGTTATGGGATTACTAAGCTTACAGAGAAAAATAGTAATGTCCATAAATGAACAAGTAAGCCTGAAAGTCATTATTGGTTTAATAATAATTTGGAGGGAGATCAGAAATAAAAGGTGATGCAAAGAAAACTAAATAATGGAACTGAATTAACGTAGGAGGAAAAATATCAACAAGATCCAAGTTACAGGTAGCCTGTGTACTAGATATTTATTGCTATATAACACATCAACCCCCAAACTTAATGTTTAAAGCAGCCGAAAATTGATTATCTCACAGCTTGTCTGGGTCAGAAATCCAGGAGCAGCTTAGCCAGGTGGTTATGGTTCAGGGTCTTTCATGCATCTACAGACAAGGTGAGACCTGGGGCTGGACGATCTGATTTCGAGTTTACTTACATGGGACTTGGCCAAAGGCATGAGGTGCTTTCAGCCCACGGGCTCCATAGGGGGCTCACAACATGAGCTGGCAGACGGAGTGATCCAAGAGTGGGAGAGAGAGCACAACAGAAGCCATAGTGTCTTTCATAAGCTATTACAACCTAATACGCCACGACTTCTGCTCATCTACCAATTACACAGATCAATTCTGGTCCAGTGCGGGAGGGAGACCACACACAGGTGTGAACACCAGGATGCAGGCTCTCCGAGGCTGCCCACTACAGCCGTGTCCAACGTACAGTAGTTGTTTTTCCTTAGTTCTGTGCATCTTAATTCTGAGGATTCTGTCCAAGCCTCTCTTCCTCTCCTACTCACACTGTCCTTACATCGACTCCTCCATTCCCTTGGATTCTATTACACAGTGAATACTGAGGACTATCTCCTCAGCCTAGATGTTGCCCTCTTGGTTCCAATTAGTATTCGCGCTTTCCTGCGAGACCTCTTCATGTGTATGTCCAATACCAAATGCCACTCCCCACTGCTCCCTTCAAACCTCCTCCTTCAGGATGATACCACCATCCTCCCAGTTGCCCAAGCCAGGGACCTGGGCCTAATGCCTGACTCCTCCCCCAACCGCCTCCACACAGTTGGGGTTGCTGCTTTGGCTGGCCCTGCTCCACTTCCTTCCACCTCAGGCTAACAGAACATACCAACCCTGGCTGCACGGGGTGGGCAGTGGGGTCTGGGCTGGCGCATGCAGATTTTCTCTCCCAAGACTGAGTTCTGAGTAAATATATCTGAAAGATGGGCAATGTTTGATACCAACAAATTTTATGGTGGCACTCTAGGAAAAAATGGCCCCTTGGGCTTTTGGAGACTGAAAAGATGCAGCTCTGTGCTTCCTGCAGCCCCCGCCTGCTTATTCAGTTTGCTCTATGATCCGGTGACCTAGCCTCATGGCCTTCCAAGAGATCGGCGTTTTTTGCTTGTTCTTTGAAGTTTCCATGCTCTCTGTCACCTCTGGGCATTTGTACTTGTTTCCTCAGACTGAGTTTTCTCCCATATTTATAAACTCCTTATCTGACCAATCCCTACATGTTCTTCAGGTTTTGACTAGGATGTTACTTCTTCCAGAAGCCTATCCTGATTCTACTTTCCAGAAGCCGATTCCGACCCTACAAATGAGTTATGGGCCCTTCCATGTGCTCCTTGTGTTCTGAACTCCCCCAGCATACTACGTATCCAACTCTGATTCCTCACATGACGTCCTAATCCATACTGAACTCTCCACGGTCAAGGACCATCTCTGTTCTGTACATTTCTGTATCCCCAGTGCCTAGTACAGTTAAGATTAAGCGTCTTAGAAAACACTGGAATACAAACTGAATTTTCTTTTTAAACAGTTTCCTTGATCTTCTTTATAAAAAGTTGTGCAAATTTTCCTTTTTTAACAATTGCCAACGTGCTTGATTATTGCCATACAGCCAACTTCTACCAGGGATACCAAAAAAATGTATACACATGACTTGTATTCATCTTTTGTTATCGGTATATATTATTACAATTTTAATATTTCTTTCCTTTCTTAAAATGTGTATACATTTTTTTTTGGCACCCTATATACATGTAAGTTAGTCAAACAATAGTTCGGGTAGAAAATACCCACTAAAAATGCTGTCTTATCTAACGGCATAAGGGGACTTGGGTAAGTCAGGGGAAGAGCTAACATTTCTTACTGCCTGCTGTGCCAGCCACTGGCATTGTATATAATCGTTACCTCCAAGGAGAGGGTGAAGCGAGCAAGGTGTCAGTGTTTAATTCTGGACATAGTGATACCTCCCTGGACGGTGGCAGACTTCATGAAAGACCTTTCAGGGACCAGATGAACAGGATGATAGTTTTGCAACATCCCTAAAATATAACCCTCAAAACACTTAAAACACTCATAGCTGCTCAATTCTCCTCCAGGGACACAATTATAGACTTGTCTAAACAGCTTTGCATCCCTCCATGGGCTCTGGCAGCCCCTGTTTTTCACAGGAAAGTAATTCAGATAGTAACTTAACTGGTCCAACTTCTGTGATGAGATCTTAATTAAAACGCTAGAGTCATCTCTCTGAATTCCCTACGAGTTTCTTTCTTGGCGGTGGAGAGAATTGACCTTTTTAATACAGCTGTGTGATATTAAGCACTCAGAGTACATAATCAACTGTCCCTGAACTAGAGCAATAGATCAAAATGCCTTTGTGGACCCAGAATAGAGGCTTCCAGGATTTCAAGCAACCTGTGTCCTTTGCCTCACAGCTCAATCTATCCTGTGAGCAGGGTGTGTTACTTCAGTACAATTTTAATATGACTGTAAACAATTCTGTTTTTTAACAACCATGGTTGGGACTTTATGAGATCATGAATCAAAACACACACTAGTAATCAAAGAATACCTTCCTGTGTGACCTGACTTTCAAACAAGACTGTTCATGCTACAAAGGGCTTTTCAAAACAAACAAATAAATAAAGCCAAAACAAAACACACCATTTTATCAAGAGTAATTCAACTACCAAGAGTAATTCAACATTAAAAAAAAAAAGTTAACTACCTTTAAAGTTTGGAAGAGAAAGAAACATTATTAGGACACTTCCAACCAGAAATTGAAAGATAGTTTTGGTGCTACATGTTGTTTGCTGATGTTTTTGCTATCGTTAATGTATATGGCTTTTAACAATGCCTCTTGTCTAAAGATTAGACTTTTAGTGACACAAATAGCATCGCCAAGAAACAAGCTTCTCAAAGCTGATGACACTGTAGCAAAGCCCAGGCCCAACTTTTTTTTTTTTAAGAAAAAGTATGGAACTTTGCTTGGGCAACATGAAAGTAATTTTTGGTAACTAATTAGAGGAAGAAATGCAGAGAGCATATGGAATAGGATATGGGAGTGAGACAGAGCATTATAAAAGAGGAATCCAAAGAAACATTCTGGGGAACCTTGTTCTAGTCACTGGCTCTGGAATCAGATAGAGCAAACTCCTGTCATTTAATTCACTTGAGCTCTGCGGATCCACTTTCTCATCTGTAAAATGGGGATAACAGATGTACAAATCCACAAATCCCTTATTTCCAATTCCAGGATGGAAAATTCAAAGAATACCAGGTGTTTGTGGGTGAGAGAAATATTGTTAAAATGTCTGTATTACCAAAAGCCATCTGTAGAGTCAATGTAATCCCTATCAAAATTCCAATGGAATTTTTCACAGCAATAAAAAGAAATGATAAAATTCATATGAAACCACAAAAGACCCTAAATAGCTAATGCAGCTGGGGGGAAAAAAAGCTAGAGGCATCAAACTTCCTGATTTTAACCTATACTACAAAGCTACAGTAATTAAAATGGTATGGTACTTGAATAAAAATCAGATAGACCAAGGGCCTGATAGAATCAAGGGCCAAGAAACAAATCATGCACATATATAGCCAACTAATACATTTGACAAGGAGTTAGAAAAACTGGATATTCACATGCAAAATAATTAAATTGGACCCCTATCTTACACCACTTACAAATATTAATTTGAAATGAATTAAACACTTAAATTTAAGACTTGAAACCATAAAACTCCTAGAAGAAAACAGGGAAAAAGCCCCTTGACATTTGTCTTGGCAATAACATTTTGGACGTGATACCAAAAGCACAAGCAAGAAAATAAAAAACAAACAAGTGGGAACACATCAAACTAAAAAGCTGTGTGCACAGCAAAAGAAACAATCACAAAATAGACAACATACGGAATGGGAGAAATATTTGCAAACCATACAAGGTCAGACAATTAAGTTTGTGAACTTGTTGCAACAATGTTGCTAACCTTTTCTGATATCAGAGGAATTATTCATTATGAATTTGTACCAACTGGACAAACAGTCAATCAAGTTTACTATTTGAAAGTGCTGAAAAGGCTGCATGAAAAATGTAGACGACCTGAATCTTTTGCCAACAATTCATGGCTTTTGCATCATGACAATGGCACCAGCTCACACGGCACTCTCTGTAAGGGAGTTTTTAGCCAGTAAACAGTTAATTGTATTGGAACACCCTCCCTACTCACCTGATCTGGCCCCCAATGACTTCTTTCTTTACCTGAAAATAAAGGAAATATTGAAAGGAAGACATTTCGATGACATTCAGGACATCAAGGGTAATACGACAACAGCTCTGATGGCCATTCCAGAGTTCCAAAATTGCTTTGAAGGGTGAACGAGGTGCTGGCGTCGGTGAATAGCTTTTCAAGGGGAGTACTTTGAAGGTGACCATAGTGATTTTCAGCAATGAGGTAAGCAGCACTTTTTCTAGGATGAGTTTGCGAACTTAATTGTCAGACTTCGTACACCAGATCAGGGGTTAATATCCAAAATATATTTAAAAACTCATACAACAAAATAGCAAATAATCTGATTTAATAAATGGGGAGAGGACCTAAATAGGTATTTTTCAAAGAATATAGATGACCTATAGGTAAATAAAAAGATGTTCAACATCACTAATCATTAGGGAACTGCAAATTAAAACCACAGCGAGCTATCCATCACCGCCTACCTGTTAGAATGGCTCATCCAAAGAGAAAAGGGAACCCACGTGCACTGTTGGTGGGAATGTAAATTGGTACAGCCACTGTGGAGTTTCCTCAAAATTTATTTAAAAAACTACCTTATGACCCAATAATTCCACTTCTGGGTATATATCCAAAGGAGATGAAATCACTATCTTCAAGAGATATATGCATTCCCATGTTCATTGGAGCATTGTTTATAACAGCCAAGATATGGAAACAATTTAAGTGTCCATCGATAGATGAACAGATAAAAAAGTGATACACACACACACACACACACAGGAATATTGTTCAACCATGAGAAAGAAGGAAATCCTGCCATTTGTGACAACATGGGTGGACCTCCAGGGCATTATGCTAAGTGAAATAAGTCAGATGAAGAAAGACAAATACTACATGATCTCATTTATATGTGGAATCTAAAGAAGCCACGCATAGAAACAGTGTAGAATAGTGGTTGCTAGGGGCTGGGGGTGGGGGAGGTGTTGGGGGCAATGGGGAGATGACGTTTAAAGGGTACAAGCTTCCAGTCACAAGATGAATGAGTTCTGAGGATCTAATACTAAGCATGGTGACTACAGGTAACAGCACTGTATTATATACTTGAAAATTGCTGAGTACATCTTAACTGTTCCCACTAAACACACACACAAATTGTAATGATGTGAGGCTATGGGTGTGTTAACTATTGTGGGAATCATCAGTGTGGACCAAATCACGTTGTATGTCGACAACTTACATAATGTACGTCATATCTCAATAAAGCTGGGGGGAAAAAAGATAAGCCTTTGTAAATTGGAGCAAGCAACACCAACTTGTTGTATCTTATTCGTCCCTGCAGGTCTGTGGTCAGGTTACAAGTTTACATGAGTTTTACAAATCCAATGGCGTGTAATAGGAAAAAGACAGCATAACACCCTTTTCTGTAACTCATGCAAAAACAAATCTTGGGCAAGAAAAAGATATATTCAAACAAACACAAAATTCCATGAGGTGGAGATGCTATCCTCCGGAAGGCTGAAGGAGCTGAACTTAAGTCCATTTGGTACTGCTGGCTCAAAGTGCACCCGCAGCAGAATGTCTGCAAAGTCCAGACCAACCACCTCAGACTGAGCCACCCAATGTGAGGGCAAGCAACCCCCTCAGAGATTGGAGCAAAATCCTTCACTTAGTCAGCTTGAGTCACCAAAAATTCTCACTAGGGCCACTTCATGCTTTAAGATCATCGCTCAGAAACCAGTGTTTTGAACCAAGGCCTTTGGCCTCAATAATCTTCACAACCATCTTGTGCCCAGGATGCTGTTCTTGTTCACACTCAAACGTGGATGCTTAAAGATGTGCCTGCAGCAGGGGCAGACTGACCATCATTGTGGAAAACCTGTTTACCCGGCTCAGTCTTAAAACTTAAAATCAGATTTCATTAACACTGATTACTTGGAGGAAAAACAAAAGGTGCTGTGAAAACCTGAAAGATTTAAGAACAAAGTTTAACACGATTTCTTGAATGAACCTAGAAACAAAGTCTTGTTTTCACTGATCTGGGAATGAGCTGGCTTCGGGGTGGTGCTTTATTCTCAGCAACACCAGGCTTCTTTGCATTGGATGCATGATACCAAAACTTGACTGTAATAAAAGTGAACAGTATTTAAGCTAAACTGTTTTGGGGCAAATAGGCATCAGACTGAATTTCTTCAATTAATGAGAAGTTATGCTATAAAGAAAACTGCTCTGCTTTATGCGTGGTAGTTCGGGACTCTCATTTCATCCCGTGATGGTTTCTGTCGGTGTCTTTTCTGGTCCCTGCAGTGCGGGGCCGGGAGGAAGGGTGTGTGCTAACCGGACAGTTTTCTTTGTGGGAGCCCGCCCTCGTCGTGATCACAAGCACTACACCACAACGCTCTATCTTTGACTTAGTTCCCACCACTAACTCATTCTGCTTCTTCCCCACCTCCTATAACAAAAATCTCTAGCTCAACTCATCGTTTCTGCCACATGACACACGATATGGCCAGGGTACCACCTACAGTACTTTTAGAAAAGACTGTGGAATATCTAGTAAAGATCGGGAAATGGCCTACTGCTACCTAACGTGTTTCCCTGAAAATAAGACCAGGTCTTATATTAATTTTTGCTCCAAAAGATGCATTAGGGCTTATGTTCAGGGATGTCATCCTGAAAAAAATCATGCTAGGGCTTATTTTCTGGTTAGGTCTTATTTTCGGGGAAACATGGTAGGTCTGGCGGTAGAAAGCTTGAGCCATTAAAAAACATGTGGGCATTAGTTAGGACGCCACCTAAACAGAGTCCAGAAATTTACTGCCCAAATTCTCAAAACCCAAATACCTCACAAGTATCTTCTAGTGTGTGTGTTTATTTTGCTGGGCCCAAGTCAAATAAAGCATGCCGTTTATGGGAGTTTAACTCTTCTTCCAAAATAACATAAAACTTGTTAGTTCTGGATGTTCTCATCAAGCCACAATGTGAAGTTAATGGGTGAGGCTCCCTGCCTGAGGCAGTAAGATGCCCAGTGTCACCCGGGTCACGCCTGGGGAAGCCCACTTGCCCACGAGTGCGTTTTTTGCCTTGTATGTACCACGTTCAGTCCACAGTAGGGACGCCCATCACAGGAAGTCAAAAGACAATTTGTCATGGATTTAAGGGGTTTTTGAGAAATTCTGCGATGCCGAAATTTCCAGCTAGTTAACTTTTGTGAAACCGAGAGGCAAAGACCAGGGAGGTGCAAGGGTCTGGGACACCCCTATTCCGTTTTTCTTCCCATCTGCCATCCTGGACAGCAGGCACAGACTTCTGACGGCAATTTCAGAACCCTGGGGTTCAGCTCTGCTGGCCCTCCTAGAGAGGGGAGGAAGTTTGGGTAAATCACTTTTTACCTCCTATCCTTTGTGCGCTCGCTCGTTTTCGTTTCAGTTCAGTATTCTGGCACCCAGCCTGTCTAGACCTGCTGTGAGATCAAATGGGACTTTTGTGAAAACACTTGTGCTCATGGCTTTCCTTTGGACCACAGGCAGCCCTGTGGGAATTCTCCTTCTCTGCAGGCCAAATACCTAAGGTCCCAGCTGAGAATTTCCTTCCCTGAGGAGAGGTAAACTAGACCAGCTCCCCCGCTAATTTTATTTGGGACCCAGGATTCTTTCACTTGCTGCCAAAAGCCCAAACACTAAAATAAAGCGTTAGCAGAAGCTTATAACTAGAGACTTAGCTCCTACCATTATGATAGCATTGCTGTGAAAATGTTCTAATACATGAGTTTTCTGATGTGCTCGGGTTATCGAAAATAAGCCATTTCCACGATCAGTTCTGAATATTAGTTTGAACTGAAAGGCCAATAATTACAGTTAGCTCAAAAGAACAGGGATGGCTGCTAGCCACTGCGGATGCCCCCGTGAGAAACTGAGGGCTGGCAGACCCGAGCTCATTATTGAGTGCTACTCTACAGGTTGCCCAGGAGCCGGGTGACTACAGAAATGAACATCCCAGAATGAATGTCAAAGAAATAACTTTTTGTTGTATCAATGTCTTTGTAATTTTGTAATTGCTTACTAATGCTGGGCAAGGAATTCCAGTACAGATGTCCTTACAACTGCCAAAAACGATCAGTTGACAAATACCGTTGCACATTTTGTTTCTGTGTTTTACAACCCTAGTGCAAGAATGTCTAGACTGAGGATGCAAGAAGTGGCTGAGTTGACAGCTGAGGGCATCACTGATGACCTCGCTGCTTACAGTCTCCCACCCGCACTGCTCCTTGGTCCAGAATGTTGCTTTCTGACTATGAGATGTCAATTTCCCTTACTCTTGGCTGTGCTGTCCTGGAATTTCAAAGCTGTGTGAGATGGTTTGAAATGGTTTCGGACTATCCCATGGCTGTCAAATTCCAATCACCTGCAGATGTTACGGGGCTGCAGTTCAAGTTTTGGCAGACACTATTCCAGGACATGGCTCACCTTTTGTAGCTCGCTGCCCAAGAAGCCACCTTGCTAAGTAGTGGCCCAAAAGTGAGATGTGTATCTGTAGAAACTTGAAGATCTTAGAGATTGTTACTCTACATTTGACCTGTCAGTCTTCAAAAAGTCTTGATTACTTCTTTGATTTTTACCCCCCTCCCCTATTTCTTGGTAGTTTTATGTAAGTCAATCCTTCAGTTCTACAGCACTCTGTTCTTTCATTGGAACTAAATTTTCCTTGGTGCAGGGTGATTCCTATCTTTGTTCTTCAGACTGTGCAATACCACACTTGCAGTAAAACTATGGTAAACCAAGTTATAATACATCAACTACATCAAGACTTCTATGCAGATCAATTCCGGCCTGAGACTTACACCCAAGATATAAAAATCTAATCTGGTAAAACTCTGACAATGACAGGAAATAAGATCCTATTTGTTTAAAAAAGGTAGGTCTATTTATGCATTCATTTTAATTTTTAATCCAGTACAACAAACACAACGATTTTGGCTCTCTCTAAAGAGAACACTAAAGGGCATGACAGACTTGACCTATCAGGCACCAAACGGGAATTGGAATTTCTTGAAGCAGGCACTCTTTCTGAAAGTATAAATGCAGTATCATACATGTGTCATACTCTTTGTGCCAAAGTGATTTTTCTTTTACTCTAAGTCTCATCACTTTTTAAGAGGTTTTAATAAGGATACACAGATATTAATTGAGGTAAGAATACTTTAAAAACGTCATTATCTGATGGAGCCGACCTCACAGTACTCACATTTGAAGTGCTTCTCCAACCCCACTGGTGAACACTGCTGAACTCTTAGCACAGAGGGTCAATCCCTCTTATCGCTGATCACCGAGCACACTCCAGACCACCGTGGGGCTCCCAACTCCCAGCCTCCTACCCAGTGGAGCCTTCAAATGTCAAGTTTCTGAGTCTCAGGTACTTAGTTCGTTAAGCTCCTCCTTCTGCTGAATCTTCACATCCAACCAGTAGCAGTCCAAGAGGCTTTGTGCGTTCAAAGACTTCAGTGAGTTATGTTGGAAAGGTTTCTCAAACCCAAATGGCTGGAAGTAGTATGTGTGGGCCGACTCTACAGTAGCGTTGGTCCTACAGAACTTACTCTGATGATGGAAATGTTCTATAAAATCATGTCATCCAATACGGTCGCCAATAGCCATATGCGACTACTGACCACTTGACATGCCACACTAGTGTGACTGATAAACTGAATTCTTTATTTTAATAAACGTAAAAGGCACAAATGGAGAGTGGCAACCATATTGAACGGCACAATTCTAAAGCACCAAGGCTTTGAGTAACATGACAACTTTTCGATAGATATTTTTATAAACCAAAGAGGCACTCAATAAATACTTGGTAGCAACCTGCCACTGATAACTTCTATCCGTTGTTCCTTCTAGCTCTTCTCAAGTAAAAATAAAACAAAACTAAAATAGCAACAATAAACACTCCACATTAGGTGAACACTAATCTCCCTGGAAAAAAACTGGTAATTTTTAATAGCTAGGAGTGGCATAGTCCAAGATAAAAAAGAAACTAACACCAGCAAAACAAAGAATTAGAAATAAGCATACTAGAAGTTATTTATGTTTAATGCTTAAAAGTCTGAATGCACAAACAATCTACCATTATAGAAGTACTGGTGGTCAATACAATGCATTAGAACTATGTACAATGCACAGTTTAGTATCAAAATCTTTCTACACTGTAGAGTTACGAAACTGTTAATGACATCAAACACTAAGCACTTAAGACACCATTTTTTTTTTCTGCTACCACATTAGGAACGTCAATGGACAGTCCATTTCAACTTGCAGCATCCATCCATTTCTAGTATGAAATTAAGGAATTTTCTACTTACACAATAAAGTTTATCTACACGGTTCTCTTGATTTTGATCCATAGCAGCAAAGGCACTGTACATCAGCAGATCCACAGACTTAAAAGATTTTTAAAGCATTCAAACAAAAAATAATAAAAAAAGGGAGTCACATATCATAGTTTAACAGCAACAACAACAACATAAAAGATAACACAATGTTTCTGGCACAATGGCACAGCCTGTGTCCATTTTAGGGACATCCAACTAAGACATGGAAAGAACCGGAGGTAAAGAAAGCAAGTCCTCATCCCAGGTGAGAGTCCATTCTTTCTGGTTTGCAGAGGGAGGTCCTTGCAAATCCTCCTCTGTTGTCCTTGTTTTGTAAAAGACTTGACTTGCACAGCGGGAGGAATCTGTGCAGTTTCCAAAGAACATGCCAAAAAATAGCCCATAATCTCTCCTAATGACAAAACTGCCCAAAGATAAACATCTCCCTTTGCAAAGAAACATGGCAAAAATATCCAGAAGGGATTAAGTTCTCTCTTTGAGGCCAAATTTGATTTGTTCATCTGTCTATACTACAATAAAAAAAGAATTAAAAAACATTACAAAGACACTTATCAACAAGTCAAAAAAAAAAAAGAAAAAAAAAAGTCCAATTACTTTTATCGAATATAATCTAAAGCTATAGATATATTGGTTAAAGTTGTCCAAATAGACTCAAATGAATATGACGTGGCCTGTCATGTTCTAATTGTTCAAACTTCTGAACATCTTAAAAATAAGTAGAAAACAAAAACAAAATCTAACACAGCAACATATTGCTTCCATATGTAATTATACATTTCACATCTCTATACAGTCATTAGTCTACATTTAGTGACATTTTTAATCAATTATTTTAAACCTTCCTATCCCCACCTTTGCCAAAAAAAGGGGGGGAGGGGTATCAAATACAACGCTTCCTCATTATCAATGCAGGAGCAGACAGCTTTATTTAGTCGGTCATTGTTAGAAAGCCTTCTTTAAACAAAATAAATATATTACAGATATAATACATAATTAAAGATTCCGTTCACTGTTAAGTATGGTTATTCCATGTTCTTCCAAGTAGATAGCTGAAGATTTGGTATCACAGGTTCTTAAAGAGTATTCACAATTCAATAGCAAGGAGGAAGTGAGGGGACGGAAAGGGATTAAACACCACAACTGCAATGAGTATTTGAAATCCTTGGTTTTAGATGCGGGAGGTTGGGGGGAGGTGATAGAACAAAGTGCTACAAGGAGAAGGAGTCCAGTTAGCATGAAGATTTGTCCTTAATAAATAACTTCATAAACCGTGGCCTTCTTATCCCCAGAGCCAGTGACAATGTATTTGTCATCCACAGAGATGTCACAGCTGAGCACCGATGAGGATTCTTTGGACTACGATAAAACATATGAACACAAATGTTAAGTACTGAAAGACAAAGCCATGAATACTGAGAGGCAGGACTGGAGGACTTAGAGAAAAAAGAAGCATGACATGTTCCATTGACCAAATAAGAGCCCAAGCGAGGAAAGCGGTCTCGGCGCTTCCTTGAAGTGTACGAGCAGGTGCCTTCCTCGGGACACCTCACCAAGTTAGTCTACAGCCTCTTGCACCAGGGACCTCAGGTGCCAGGCAAGTCAGTGGTATGAGCACCTTTGCTGAGGAAGCAGGACCGTATTTAAAATCCTATTCTCTAGGTAGTTAAGAGGCACCTATTCTTAATATGAAAAACCTTGAACTTCACTCAGATGTCTTGGATTTAGGTGGAGCTGCGAGACACCAGACAAGTCACTAAACCTGTCAAAGCCTCAGTTTCCTTACAAAGACAAACAGATAGAGACATCTAACCTGACTGCCCCCTCTAGAGGGTTGCCGCAGCGTTCAAGTGAGGTCATTAATACAAGGGTAAGAGAAGTGGAAGCTACATTTTTGACAGGGAATGGAACAATATTTCTAAAATAAAGCCTAACTTTACCCTGTGTAAAAACAGAACACAAATATGCTAGTGGGGAGGGGTTCAATAGTTAGAAAGAAAAGTGTACTGTACTTCGAGCCCTGGATACCTTGTTCAACTGCACTTACTACAAAGGGTTCGTGGTTATCTTTTAACTGAATTATGCTACCAAACTAACCAACATACACGCACACATACAAACAAACAAAAAACCCAAGGATTTTAACTAGGACTTTGAACACTTAAAAAATGAATGTCTGACATGCAGCTGCTAACCTACTACCAGTGTTTCTCACACTTTTTTGACTGTAACCAACCTGAATATATTTTAATTTACAACCCAGTATATACCTAAGGTATAATACTTATACTGACTACAAAAGATGGACTATATTTTTACTTTTCTTAAAAATTCTAGTTGGGACCATCTAAAAGGCTGTGACTCACAATGCAAAAACCCCACTATATTAGATAATAAATTTCGTGACAGTAAGAATCAGGTATTTTTGTCCTTTTTTTTTTTAATCTTACACAGTATTTTCAAAATATGTATTTTTGGATTCAACTGACTTATAATCTCCTCTGTGACTTAATATCACTTGGTCAAGAAAACTATAGATCTGTTACATCATGTGACATTAGTCCTAAAAAAAGAACACCTAAAAAATAACATCCTAAATATAGAAGATTAAAATGACAAGTTTTTTTTAACTTACCTATGAAATTCTCACATACTATTATGAGAGGAGAGAGACCGTGTGTGTATATCATGTCTACAATTTGGTTCTCCTACAAATAATTTTCATAAACCACACAAAGTACCACTGAGTCAATAAGAAGAAGAGAAGTTTATAAAATTAGTCAAGATTTATTGAACTTTTCCATAACACTCTTCTTTGGAAAAAGAAATAACAATACTACTAATACTATTCAGCAAAATGCTCAAAAATTAAGCATAAAAATTTAAAATAGGCAACGCAAAAAAAAAAAAAATCACAGAGACATCAAACGTCTACCTACTCCAGTGTATAAAAAGGCACTGAGGGATGCGAGCTGGTTAGTGCAGCGGGCACATCTTGGCTCTGGGCTGAAAGAGGACTGAAGAAGATCCCCAGCTCCACAGCTATGGCTGTGACATTAGCCTCCCTCAGGCACAGTTTTCTTCTCTGTGAAATGGGCCTAATACTAGCTCCTACCTCCTAGATGCTTACGTGTATTATTAATCTGAAAGAACACACCGAGAGAGTTTTGTTAAACAAGTACCACACAGTGAGCTCACGGTAAGTGAAGCTATTAAACAAGGTAAATGTTACCTGGAAAATACTGGCCCCATAAGGTGTTCTCCAGGCATTCAGAAGGTTGTCCTTTCCAGTGCTTACAAACCATTTGCCTACAGGAAGAAGGTTTCAAAAAAAGCAATGTTCGTCGTACTTTGTCAGATACCCGAGATTCGCTTTACAGAGTATCAAGCTAGTCACAGAAATCTCATCAAATTTACAACAAACAAGAGTTTCAAAATAAAGCCCATTCTCCTAGGCTTAATGTGTCATTTATGCTTATGAGAAGGGCAAAGTGGGTAATGAAAAAAATTACATGGAAAAAAATTACATGGCATTAGGGAAGTGGGCATGCATAAGGAAGTCATGTTATTTGGAAGAGGGACATGTTAATGAGCTAAAGGACCTAACTTAAAATGAATTAGCAGAAGGGTGGAAGGAAGGGATGATTCAGGGTGAGAGAAAATGGACGAGAGGAACTGCTTACCACAATGGGCAAACTTGAGCGACAGCACACAGCTCTCATGAAGATGCAGCTGGTATTTGTCTGGCTTGGTGACATGGAGCACTTCCACGTTACTGTTCTCCATCCCCACTGCGAGCCACTCTCCGGTTGGGCAGTAGCCCAAAGAGAAGATCTAGAATTACAAGAGTGATAGTGATGGTGGCTACAGGGGACACGCTTCCTTTACCTGGGAGGTACTGTTTCTTCTGGGAGACTACTTAAATTATGAAGGAAATCAAGATAATTGGAATTGTACAGGAAGAAATCAAAGTCAAATAAATGGGTGATCCCAAAGTAATGAGACAGATTAGTGTAATTTACTAATCAGGTATGTAAAATTCAAATATGTGCAGATGGACTTTGAAATAAAAACCTGTTAAAAGCTTATAATAAATGAGATTTTTAATCCTTTAATAAAATATATACTATTGTATTTTGACAGAAAACAATGAAATTTTCAGCTATCTGATCGAGTCAAAAGTGACTTCCTCACGTGGTAAAGGAATTACTCCTTAAGTATACCACCACGTATTTCACAAAACCATGTCTTCTGAAATGTCACAGACACAGGGCTGTACCTGGGAGGTGAAGTCGTGCTGCTGCAGCTGCCGCCCTTCGCGCAGGTCCCAGGATCTGACCGTGTTGTCCAAGCCGCCTGTCCAGAGCTTGGTGCCATCGTTAGAAATGTCAATACAACTGGCCCCGTCTGTGTGGCCCTGGAATTGCCTGAAAATGTCAAAATGGAGGTAAAATCCTTAAAATTAGTTTTTAGGTGAATTCACTCTAGAATGGCTCAGCAATCAATTTCATTGAAGGCCTTATTTGTAGATTTCATTTTGTTGTATTATGTTTTCTAAGTATTCAAAGTAATTAGAAAGCTTATAATTAGAGAGATTAAAGTTTAACTGAGATGCTGAATTTTCTGCACTTTTTATTTTTGAACACTAGAAGTATTTAAAATTACTCTTATGCTAAAACACTATGTAACTGATGGGTGAAAAAAAATCTCCAACTGAAATGAACAAAAGAAAACACACAGCAACATGTATATGAATTAATCAAAGATGTGTTCTGAGACCTATTCTATCACTGTGATATGAAGGAGAGAATTTAAGGAGTACTTCCTGTCTACAAAGCTACGCGGCTGGGTGCAGGGAGCAGAAGCCACTGTTGCAGGGAGCAACAATGCAATTGCAGGTGGCTGTGCAAGACCAAAAGGCCATGCTCTCAGGAAAGGCACGTGACACGGACAGAACCTGAGGGTGACTCAGCAGCACCAGGAGCTGGTAAACTGTGCAAAAGACACTGAGGGGAAGAAGGGATTAGAAGTAGTTCATCGTAACAGCCTTACTCAAGAGGAACAAAAGTTTTGTTTTGGAATCGTATACAGAGCTCAGTCTTGCAAAATATCTTACAGACAGGCAAGGCAGTAGAGGCCTTTTCTCCTTGCACATTCCTTCTGACTTGTAGCTACACTTGATTACAACCTTCTCACACCATTTAGCGGATCACACCTCTTGTTTTCTGCTCTCAGGTGCTGACATCTGGAGACTTGCTTCAGGGCTTCACCTGTCAACACCAATCCTATACAATCTCATTTCTAAACAGACATCATAGTTATGTCTATCCATCCTTAAAGGCAGGACTATAGACCATCCAGACCTTTTCAGGGTGAACAGCACTGAACACAATCCTGGGTCCATGGTAGGCGCTCAATAATCATTTGTTGAAGGAATGAATGTGTCAGGTACATATAGTACCAAGAAGAGCCCCATGTACTATGAAACCTCTCAGTGAGTGTCTATGGACAATGACAGTGTGTTAGCAAGCACAGATGGCAAATTGTAGGTGTTTAACGAGCTCATGAGGTCATGGGAATCTTATGTACATGAATTATGTAAAAGTGACCTCAGTTTTTTAAAACCTGAATTGGTGATGGTCAGTATAATGTCAAAAAAAAAAGAGAGAGAGAGAAGAAAAAGAAAACAACTCCCTGATTTAATAAAATTCAAATAATGTAGAAAACAAGATTTTACATTAATAATTTGTTCCTGGTATCTTAAAATGAGCCTGTTCTTAACAATTTTTTAGTAAGTTAAGCATATTTCATCTTTCAGACATACACACACACACGTCTGGCATAAGTGGTAAAACCAGCTCTTCCTCTCGCTCTGGTGAGCAGCCTGCTGACCCACCTCACCAGCGTCTGGTTGTGCAGGTCCCACACGGCAATGTTGCCGTCGCTGCAGCAGGAGAAGCAGACCTTGGAGTCGGGGCTGATAGCCAGGGCGTAGCAGGCGGGGGCCGAGGACGTCAGCTCGGCTTTGATGCGTGGGGTGGGAGCAGCCAAGTCCCAAATGGACAGAGTGCTGGCTTCCCCTCCTACAATTAGGGTGCGACCATCAGGGAGCAATCGGCAGGAACGGATGTAGTTATCCCTGTTCTACAGAGACAAAAACCATCAAGAGATTACTCATGAAGAAAGAAAAACAGCATTAACACGAGAGCAGAAATCCATAAAAGTATTGTGTTCCCTCCTGGTTTTAATGAGCCATTTTTACTTATGACAATGATAAAGTAGATTAATGTTAGAAAATTACATGAAATTAGGGAAGTACTTAAACTTGATCTACAAAATTTAGTACTAAGACATTTAATCTTAATTAGGATGTAAATGCAAAGATCTAGACCCACTCCCACCACCACCAAATCAACCAGCTGCCTTGGCCACTCATGCATAACCACGGGCTAACGCAGCAGCCCTCATAATGCTGGAGTCGCCACGCGGGGGCCTGGTATACTAGACCTGGCTGGGGAAGGTCCTGCTACTGTTGCCCAAACTACCAGGGCGTTCAAGAGACCTAACAGTCTCTTCCATTCACCTGGACCTTCATTACCTGGCTCAAGGGCATCATGGGTTTTACTGATTAAGCAGCAGCATCAATTAGAGGCAGACAGGATCAAAGAGTGC
Source organism: Rhinolophus ferrumequinum (assembly GCF_004115265.2). Taxonomy (NCBI): domain Eukaryota; kingdom Metazoa; phylum Chordata; class Mammalia; order Chiroptera; family Rhinolophidae; genus Rhinolophus; species Rhinolophus ferrumequinum. The sequence continues at coordinate 44,065,099 of NC_046295.1, read as the reverse complement.
TAAGTGACAGAAAAAAACAATTTCCTCCCAGTTCATGAGGTTATGTATTGGACTCTGTGTACATTTATTATGTTAAACTGATCTAGCTTCGGGCTGCAGCAAAAATCTTACTGCTGGTCTAAGAAAGAAGATCAAACAGAAATTTCCTAAATAACTCAAAAACAGATAGCCATGAAGCAGCTCGGGGGTGTCTAGTGTTTGCCATGTGAAGTATCAAGTTACTCTTGTCTCTGTGACTAGTTATGATATTTAGGTGTCCTCTCATAGAAACCACTGTGGGCTCTTAAGTTTTCTTCCAGTCCTTTATCAGATGGGAAAACAAGTAGTTTGCCTGTTCCCACGCGCTGGGAAAGCTGAAAACTGTCCTGGTGCACATGCCACGTGAAGAACGGGATAATTCCACGTTGAGGAACTGAAAGAAGACATGCCTCCTCGCCAGCACTCTAAATCTCCAAGTGAAAGACCACAAACCACTGAAAACAACTACCCACTTGGGATCAATACTGCGTGTTGCTCGTCTATCCAGGTCTCTTACCATCCCATCCTATTTTCTGAATGAAGGTCTAAGCCCTGTCCATCCACGTTCACTCACCAGACAGTCGAGCTGAGAGACAGGGCTCTTATTGCCGGGGTGGCTGATGTCCCAGACCTTGACGCAGCCCTTCCCACCCGTGTACACGTGTCTCGTGGGGTTGCTGATGGTCACTGCGCACACCACCTCCCCGTGGTTCAGGGTGTTGATCTGGCGAGCGTGTCGGGGGATGCCGGGTCCGATGAGGGCGTCGGGGGGGAAAGGGACCGGCTGCATCTGACCATCGGCAGTAACATGGAAGGAGTATGCACTAAGGCAGTAGAGAGGAGAAAAGATAGGAAGAAGGGAATGTAAAAAACGTTACTTAACTGGTCAGCGTAATGAGATAAAACAAAAACATTTTCAGTGATACATATGATTTGCAAACCCATCAACTGTGCCTAGTATAGTAGAAAGATCATAATTCTCAGTCACACAACTCCAAACAAACAACCCAATTAAAAACTGGGCAGAGGACATGAAGAAACATTTTTCTAAAGAAGACATACAGATGGCAAACAGACACATGAAAATATGCTCAACGTCACTAATCATTAGAAAAATACCAATAAAAACCACAGTGAGATAGCACCTCACCCCAGTCAGAATGGCCATCATCAATAAATCAACAAACAACAAGTTCTGGTGAGGATGTGGAGAAAAGGGAACCCTTGAGCACTGTTAGTGGGACTGCAGATTGGTGCAGCCACTATAGAGGTATTTCAAAAATCTGAAAATGGAATGACCTTATGACCCAGCAATCCCACTCCTAGGTATCTAGCCAGAGAAATCCAAAACTCTAATTTGAAAAATTTATGCACCCCTATGTTTATTGCAGCACTATACACAATAGCCAAGACATGGAAACAACCAAAATGCCCATCGGTAGATGACTGGATTAAGAAACTGTGGTACATTTATACAATGGAGTATTACGCAGCCATAAAGAAGAATGAAATCTTATCATTTACAACAATATGGATGGACCTACAAAATATTGTTAAGTGAAATAAGCCAGACAGAGAAAGACAAATACCATATGACCTCACTTATATGTGGAATCTAAAGAAAAGAATAAATGAATGAACTAATCAGAAACAGTTTCAGAGACATAGAAGTAAAACTAAGGGTTTCTAGATGGGAGCAGGGGTGGAGATAAGGGGGAAGGTGAGGGATTAGAATACGTAATTGGTAACAAGATGGCCACGGGGATTTGAAAGTCAATTGGGGGAATGTAATCAATAATGTTGTAAAGATTTTGTAGGGTATCGATGGATACTTGTCTCATTAGGGAGACCACCTCAGGGATGATGTAGATGCCTGATCACTACACTGTACACCTGAAGCTGAAGCTGAACAATAATGAATGCCAACTACAATTTTATATATATTTATATAGTTACAAGAAGTGGAGTACAGCATTAGGAATAGAGACAGTGGAAATGTAATGGCTGTATGCGATGTCAGAGGGGTAATAGATTGGGGAAGGGGCGTTATCACTGTGTGAGGGATATAAATGATAAATGCTTATTAAAACAAACAAACGAAAAACTGAAAGACCAGCATTCTAGGACACCCCTCTGCCCTGGGCAAAAATGAGATGGTCGGTCAGCTTTGTCAGAACATAGCCTGCTATTACTAGTAGTTAGCAAACAATAAATGTTGCAAAAACAAGTGAATTTAAAAAATAGTAATAAAAATAAATAAATAAAAATCATTTCAGAAAAGCAGTGGATCATGAGACATTCTGCTCTGAAACCATTATAATAATCTAGAATTTAAATGAATGCTAAGTGGTCAAAAAAAAGAATCTGCTTTGTGCATCACTAATATGATATTTTTCAAGGGCTATTCACCTAAAACCAATATTCGTTTAAATTTTTACTATCCTAATGTTAATCATGGCTTTATTATGTATACTTTTTTGACTTGTTGGATGCATAGAATATTAATAAAGCTCAAAGAAAAAAAAAATTCAGAGTCACAGATGAAGAAATTTCAGGTCAACTCTTCACTAGCCACTGTGTGACATGCGTAGTTACTTAGCCTCCCTGAACCTTTAAAATGGAGAGAATGCTACCTATACTTCACAGAGAATTAAATAAAATAGCCAATGTCCAGTATGGTACCTACTTCTGCAGGGCACTCTCCAAACTTGCATTGCCTTCTGCTTTGGGTAATTCAGAAGCCTGTGATGAGACTTTTGCCTAGAGATCACTCCAATAAATGCCTTACTAATGGAGATCAATAAGCCAAAATCACGAAGCTTTAAGGAGTCTCCAGGTCTAGATGGTGAAATGGCTGATGTGAGACACACACACACACTCCTATCAGACTTGACAATAACAAATTCTAAATGGAATCTGAACCTGAAAAAGTGTCCCATGTGACTGCCCCAAAGACCCACCTGTGAGTACCTATCAGCAGCTCCATCTCCAATTCATCTCCAGGGAAAACCCTCCAGTTGTGAAGCATTTGGTTCCAAATGAAACTTAAATTAGAGCATCTGCCTTAACAGACATCTCTATTCTTAGGGCACTGAAGTCAGGGAGGGGACAATGAGTGAGGCTTTTATGAGACATCTGGAGGCAGGAGATGTTAGCGGTATGTGGGAGGGAGCAGGGCCTGTCCTGAGGGTATCACAGGCATAGCCCATTTGCAAATGATGTCATTCTGCTTTGGCATGGAGCTTTGGAATGTGCTCTGTTTATGGAAGAAGTTTACAGAAGACATACCAAGGGAAAGCATTTGTGGGTACACAAAGGATAGGAGCTTGGGCCAAGCTGCAGAGAAGTTTTAGAATCAAATTACAGCAGTTTATGGTTACTTAATGCAAAAATCTACAGGCTAGTCACATTCATCAAAATTCAGCCCATTACTGATTGAGGAGCTCCCTGAAGGATGAAGCATGCACATGGCTCTGAAAGAGGTGGGCACCAAACAATGAGGGCTTCTTCTTTCTCTGTAGACTACAGAGAAAGACTCAGAACTGGGTTGTAAGAGAAAAGTAGTATGTCAGATTTGCTTACAGGGAAGGAGGTGGGAAGCTAGGAAGACAACAGATGTAAGGTATTTCTTTGGTCAAATCAATAGATTTGGAAGGACTCTAGACGTGGGACCTGAGAGAGTGGTACTGAGGACGACTGTAAGGCTTGGACCCCAGGTGACTAGGTAGACTGCAGTCCATCAGAAGGTGACAGGGAAGAATAACCGAAGTGTACACACGTCAGGAGGTGAAGAGCTTGGTTTTCTTCAACTTGAGAGCATGGGGAACCCAAAGAGCCCATCCAGAAGTTAAGCACTGTGATTCAGGAGAGAAGTCAGGTTAGACAGATCAAGGTCTGGTCATCCACAAAGAAGCGACAGTAGAAGCTAAGGAGAAGAAAGAATAATCCTGGAGCAGAGCACACCATGAGTAGAACAGATGCAGAATCTAAGAGAATGCTTACATGTAAGGAACCTCTAGCAAGAACAGTCAGGGGGGTTGACAACCAGGAAGAGAGGATAAAGTGGAAAGGGGAGGTGGGGGAGGGGTGGGAGCTGAGAGGGGGAGGAGGGAAGATGGTTCATTACATAACGACTTACTAAGAGATTCATTCATTCAACACATATTCCCTGAGTACCCCAGGGTGCCAAGCACCACGCTGAGGGTACAGCAGGACTGAGGACAGAACAGAGAGAAAACCCCCACATACCACCTGTTCTCCTGAAGTTACAGCCTACGGGGCAGCGAGGGTAACAGGTGGGAGGAGAAGCAGTTTCATTAGTCAGATATTCACATAAATAAATATTAAAAAATGTCAGCTAGCCCAGGCTATGAACAGGGCTCGTGCCATGGTTCTCTGGGATTTTGACACAGTGAGAAGGACAGGAAAAATGGCAATGGGGCTGCGATATGAAGAACGGGCATTAACTTCCTAGGTAAAGTAAGAAAGACGGCACGAGGAGGAAGAGTACGGCAAACTGAAGGCCAGAGTCAGATACAACGCTTGTCACCCATTTAGTCGGCAAGTGTTTATTAAATGCCTAATACGAATCAGGTATTATCAGGTGCTGTGGACTCAGAGGTGAATAAGAGAGGCAGAGTCCCTACCCTCCAAAGCACACATCCTACAAGGGAAAACATACAACATATGCAGAATAATCAGTAACTTCAATGGTGGTTAAATGCTGCCTCTCTCTTACAGTCTCTCTCGCTTTTATCCTCAGATAAACGAGACTAAAGATGCACAGAGAGGCGCGAGGTGGCGTATGAGCTGAGACCTGAGGGACAGGGGCCTTGCACATCTGCCTCAAATGCAAAGGCCTTGAAGCAGACCCACGGGAGAAGGCCAGAGTGCACTGAGGGGAGGACGACAGGAGAAGAGAGGCAGGGGGCTGGTAAAAGGCCTTGCAGGTGGTGATGAGGAGAGTGATGTTATCCTGAGCAGAATGGGAAGTCACTGAAGACATCTGTGCAGTGGAGGGACATGATTCAGTTAATGTTTTGAAGGATCATTCTGGTTGCTGGGTGAAGAGTGGATTGTAGGTGGCAGAATGAAAGAAGGAAAAGTAGTAGGGGGGCTAGAGCAGTAATCTAGTGGAGAAGCCTGTGGCTGGCGCTGGGGAGACTGTGAGAGAACTGGGAACAGATCTGCAACTGAAAAAATCAATCTGGCTAGGGGGAGGTAGAGGCGGCTCTATTGGACGGGACATTCGGATTTCTAAGGTGACACAGTGAGGGATGACGACAAGGTCTTCTTTGTGAGTCTGTAAGAAGATAAAGTTGAGAAGGGCACAGGTTCACTAGAGATGATGCGGTCCAAGTCCCAAGACAAGGTTATTGGAAGGCTGACCTTGTGAACACCAGAGTTACCCAGGGTGACGGCAGGCTCTGAGGGGAGGAAGACCCTAAGCCAGTGTCAATTTTTTAATAAATTGGGGAAATTCCTCCAACAAGGTAGAGGAACAGGTACAGTCCACTGGCATAAGCCTGAAAGGTGCTTTTCATAAAAAGGCAGAGTTCAGTTCTAGAAGAGACTGGAGAAGTGGGGGTTGGGGGAGACAGCGTTTATCACCCCCGCCACTGAGGATTGTGGGTGTGAAACAAATGAAAGGGCACTCCTTAGAGGGCTGCAGGTGGAGGGGTCCCCTCAAGAGAGAGCCAGGTGTCAGCTCAGGCAAGGAGGGGAAATAGGAATGCTCATGGAGGAGGCTGAGATTCTGAGGGATGATGACCAGGAAAAAGGCTAATTGTTTTCGCAGTTAAGAGGTGATGAAGACTAAATTTCAAAGGAAGGCAAAGAAAGGTTATTTCAAGTTTAGATGGTGTCATACATTCTTAATGATAATTTACTTGAAAAGACATCCTTTCTCTCCTCTCTATAATCACTAATGGTTTTTAAAGGGCCTAATAGTTAAGAAACCAGACACATAATTTCGTTCGAGGTTTTCAATAGGACATTCTTCAACTCAACCACAACCACTCTGTGAACACCTACTATGTTCCTGGAACTCCCTTATTAAGAATTTCAAGTGCTTGCTTACATTAAGGACATAATGTGGCCCTCTGTTTGCTGCAAGTATATGTAAGATACTCAAGACTGGAAAGAGTACAGCTCTAGTACATACTTATTATCAGATTTCAACAAACTCTTTGATGTGTACACAGCAAAAAGGATTGGAATGAGCAAAGTCAACCTTTCTAGAAATCAGAGAAACCCAGGCTTGAATTTGAAGAACTATTCTTTTTCTATCCAATTCAATGCATCAGTAAGTACCTCCTATCCACATACTCTGTTATGTGTCATGCTAAGGATACAAAATCAGGTAAGGCACTGGCCTTGCCCACAAATGGCTTCTCGTGTAGGAAGTGTGATGAGAAACATACAGAAGTGACGATAAGACCAGGTGGAAGACGCAAAGCATAAAGTTCTGTGGTGGTTCAAAAAGCTTATGCCTCGTGAGAGACACGGTACTCGAGATGGATTTTACAGAATGGAAGGATTTCACCAAGGAGGGAGGAAGATGGAAAAATGATTTCAAGGGGTAGGACTAGCAAACAACAAGGGCTCTCTAAAAGAATGAGGTGAAATGATGTGGGAAATTTCTCGATAGGTTTTAATTCAGGGATTCATTTATTCAGCAATGACTCCATAGTCAGTGGTTGGAAAAGCTGGCCTAAGCACATCTGGAAAACACACGCACACGCCTCAAGATAATGCTACAAAAGGGAGGGCTTCAAATGCCAGCCTAAGAACTTCACAAACAGAATTAAATGAAGGTGTTTTTTCTGTGGGGAGAAGGGGTAGGATATTATTGGGGCAAAGCCCTTCATAGAATAAATTTGGTAACAAGGAGTAAGAGTAATAGGAGGAATAAAAGACCGTTATGTAAATGATCTAGATAAGCGGCAATGAGTACCTGAACTAGGCAAAGGGAAGGTTAACAAGCCAGATAAAGAATTCTGTAGGACTCAACTTACGAGAAGTGAGGAAGGAGCCAATAATAACTGAGTTTCCGATTTCAGGAAAAAAGAAACAATACTAGTAGTTACTAAAAAATGGGCAAACAGGGAGGAAGATGGAGTGTGGGGAAGGATTTTGTGACTACTACTGAACTGCAATGTGAAGTGGAAGGAATATATACTTCAAGGAGGCTAGCTGAGATGTCCAGCAAATAACTACAAACACAAGGCTCGAGGGAGAGGGTGCGGGGAAGCCAGAGCAATACTGTGACCTGCCACCCGCGCACGCACACTCGGAGGCGAAGCTACTCAGCGCTAAGAGTGGCTCCCTGAGGGAGAGGGTGAGGACAGAGGCAGTCTGGAACTTCTGACAGAGCTATGCTTCAAACAAGCAAGGCATCTGCAAATTGTTCTTTTTAAAATATGCACATTGAAGTCACTTTATTTGGCTCATCACCTTTTGTTGAAAATCCAGCTTAAAGCAAGTGCTTGGCCTTTCCGCCTCCATTTTATTTACCCTCTCTAAGAGGCCAAATTCTGTAACACTACCCATATCTTTCTCATACTTTGCAAAATCTTCTTCAAGTTTTTAATGTCTAACAAGACTGAACTAGATTTTGAGTTCACAATCAAAAGTCTGGTTATCATACTTTTTAAAGTATGATAGAAAATTAAGTTCTAAGTAGCATATGAACCCAATAGTAGGTTAGCCAGTCAAAAAATACTGTTGAGGGTTTTCTTAGGTCAAGCACTGTTCCTATTTTGAATCATCTTGCTTTATAAAAGCAAGTAAATACAACAGAGAAAGATTTCTGAACTGTGAGCAGCCTAAAACCCATAAACCTGAGGTCTTATGTTATGGCTGTATTTATATGCCATACCCTATAATGAGTATCATGATTTTAATAGAATAGTTTCATACTATTTATAGAAGCCTCATTTAAGTAGCAGGTGAGGAAGAAAGTCCAATTTTGGCTTATGTTGAAATTAAACTATGTTGTCATTCCAATTACATAGTGAGCGGAACCTTTGCTAATTCACCAGAACAGACAAGAGGGCCCAATGTGAATTATCAAATAAATGTATTTTATTCATTACTTTGGAACATGCATTTAATTGTAACTTTTGATACTATCTAGCAATTCATTATGTAAAAATAATTAGGACAGAGATGCTCAACTCTTAGGTCTTTCTGGAGCAAGGCAGTTACTTTGTGCGTGCATGTGGTGGGGGAGACCTTAAGATGATTTATTATGTTTTATGTTGGAGCACAAAAAATAGTTTTTATGTTGAAATACATGCACAACATAAAGTTTCACAATTCTGTATTTTATAATCTGAAGAACCACATAATCATTATAATCATGTCTTCTGTAAAAATCTATAATGAAAGTATATCACCTCTATATGCGTAAATTAATGTGAATTTATGTCTTGATGCCCTGTTATATAAAGATATACCAGTAACAGGAACATGGAATCTAATTTATTACACCTAATCTTCTTGGGCCATTTCTGTCCCCTACAATACATTCTATTGTATAAGAGGTTGAAAAACTGATAAAACACTGGGGCAAACTGAACAGAAAATAATGCTATAGTTGACTGAATAGCCACCGTGTACTAAACATATAACATATTGTCTTATTTTATCCTCACACTCTCTTGTCAGGAAGTGCCAGCCCAGGTTTACAGATACGCCGACTGAAGCTCACAAAGTTAAGAAATTGCAGAGTCACCCTCTTTCTAGTTGTCAACTGGCAGAGTCAGAATCAAACTTGGATCTGTCTCACTCCAGAACCCATACTCTGTGGACCACACCACACTCTCTTTGGGATTCCTGGTGTCATTTGTCAACTGCATTAGGTGTGACTCTATCACTCTCAGAAACAAAAATTTCCAACTATCCTCCAATCCTCCCAAAAGTAACTCAAAATTTTTATAATGCTTAGAGTCAATAGGGGAAAGGAAGGGAGCTCAGCTCAAAGCTCAGAAGCACCAACTGAATCAGACCAGCTGTAATTCTACAGTGGTTCAATTGGCCCAAACTCCCAAACCAAACTATCATTGCTTCTTTAAATACACCTAACACACCTTCACCTCTTGTGGCCTCTGGGCAGCAGCTGAGGTGAGAAGCACTACCTCATTTGCCTTGATGGTTATATATAGCTGTGGGTGCAACTGCTGATTAACTGAGGACTGTGCAGTACCTGAACATGGGGTGATGTCTCTTCCCTAAAGGAACCCCTCGATCCCCACAGCTTCCTATGGAAGTTGTAGGTGTTTGAGTAATTTGATTAATCCTTTGATCTTGTTATTTAGTCATCGCTTTAAATAGACCAAACTTTCACCTTCACATACATCACACTTCTCAGTCAACAAGACTTGTCAGTCAGTAAACAACTATTTGCAGAATACACACAAGTACACACAATTTTATGATAATTGATTATACCTTCAACTCTCAAGGAACTCAAAAAGCCTAATTTGCCTTGCCTCTCCTATTAATGAGTCAAATATTTACTAAGCAAGTTGACTATTGAGCCAGCATTGTGTCTGATCCAACAGGGAAGTTTAGGGTAGTTTGTAGAGAAGGGAGTTACAGAAGGAAGAACAAAGAGTTTGATGCACCAGGTGGAAAGGGAAAGGTCCAGGTCAGGAATGAGTAACACTGAGGGGCAGGAAAGATGGAGAGAGCAAGAGGGCACACAGGAGACAAATGGGTAACGATTACGTTTCTGAGTGTATAGTAGTGAATAAACAAACAATGGGAGGTCAGAGAAGGGCAACATCGGCACGTTATTTTCCCTCTTTCTGTCTCTCTCTCCCTCCCTCCCCCCCCCTCTTTTTTTCTCATTCAATAGGTATATATTGTAATCAACTATGAACCATTCTAGGCACTGGAGCTAATTCTATAACTGAAAAGCAAAGAGTTCTTCTGCTCTGCGATCGTGGACCTTATATTCAAGTGGAGAGAGGCAGATAATGGTTAGAGACAAGTATGAGAAAGGAACGGTGATAGGAAGAAAGGGAGAGAAGTTCTGGCTGTTAGGGCAGAACGCTTGTAAGGGACATCTTAGCAGAGACCTGAAGTGAGACAGCAGACCACAGAAAGTGTGTAGGAAGAACCAGAAAGAGCAAATGCCCCACGCAGGCAAGCTATTGAGAGAATGGGATTCAGCTGCTACTGAGGGTCCAGTTCGGAAAGCAGAGGGCAGGGGAGAAAGCACTCGAGATTGGGGAAACATGTGTACGGCATGCATAGTGATAGACTGGATGCCAATGTAAAGACCAATGAGAATAAAAATCACATTTGACTAATAAGTTGGGAGAATCTGCAGGGATGCTTCCGAAAGAGAGGAGAGAGGAAGCAAGCGGGGATTTTTAAAGGAAAACCCAGTGTTATTTTACAGTAAAGTCTTTGGGAAGATGAGGCCAAATAGCAGAGAGAACTGTGCATAGGTAGCAATCAAAAGGTACACTGGACTGAAATGAAGGATGTGGAATGAGATATGGTGAGATCAGAATGTACAAGGAGAGGCTGGAACCACGCATGGTTGTGTTTTGCCTTCATGACTCAAGGGGGCTGTGAATACAGGGACTCCAAATATCCGGCTCACAAGACAAGAAGCCAACTGAGCAAGCCACCTTTTCTGGAAACACAACTGAGCATAAAACCACACTTCTTTCTTTTCAGCCTTTGAAGTTTGGTATGTCTTTTCTCAACATGCTCAAATTTTGAGCACCATGTTTGCATATAAGAGTTTTTTTTCCAAGGCAACAGAATTGCCTTGAAAACAGTAACAGACATACAGAGAAAACCTGACTGCTGGAGATGCCTCAGCAATTTACATTTCCATATTAGAAGCTCAAGATTTTAAATTGAAAACACAAAACCCCACCTCATTACCTCTTTACTTAGGAGAAAACAGAAAATGCTTTGCAAGGGGAAAAAATGCAAGCCATGGGAACTCCCCCACACTGTCTAGCAGTGCTCAAAGTCTAAAGGGCCAGCAAGGGCCCAGGGCCTGACACAGAGGTACTCACGGTTTTCCTCCTGGAATGCCTGTCAGGTTTGGAGGTATTGCTGGCACACGCATGTGATGGTGTGGGTCAAATCCAACCTAAAAAATTTTCAAAGCAAAACAATAAAACCAGACACAGTTACATTCATTCATTTCATCCTACTCAATATCTTTTCTAAAACCTGGGAGAATAGATCCTTTAAAAACCGTGTTTCCCCGAAAATAAGACTGGGTCTTATATTAAGATTTGCTCCAAAAGACGCATTAGGGCTTATGTTCAGGGGATGTCATCCTGAAAAATCATGCTAGGGCTGATTTTCTGGTTAGGTCTTATTTTTGAGGAAATACGGAATTTTGGAAATACACACAGAAGTATTTATTTACTGATGAAATGATACAATGTTTATGATTTAATGGTAACATAATTGGGAGTGGAACATACATAAAAAATATACTAATAATTATTCATGCTCATGATGGAAACAAAGCATTCACAATATTATTATACTATTTGCTGTACTTTCCTAGGGTCACAATTTTTTTAACGGAATAAAATATAATTCCGTTATAGTACAACGGAATATAACCTTACAAAAGAAAATGGATCTCAATATAATTACATATAATTTAACTTATAAATACACACCATATAAATAACTTGAATTAACAAACCACATTAAAAGAATATGTATGACAATCCTCCATGCTCTGAAATAGTTTTATTTTGTAAAAACCCACAAACGTACTACTGGTGATCGTCCGTAGGCGGCGGCGGCGGCGGCAGCAGCTGCCGCTGCACTCATCTGTGGGGAGATGTTGTGCAGCCCTGCGTAGGCAGCTCCAGGGCTGGTCAGCTCTCCATTCATCCCAGTGTGGGGCACTATGCCAAATGGGGTTGGATATGGACAAGGAACTGCCATCGGGGTCCTTAGGCTTGAGGCTACAGACCAAAATGGAACGAGGAAATCAAAACAAGAACACAGGAAACGATAGTGAAGTAAGACATTCTTATATACATTAAAAAATAGGATCAGTAGTTTAAATAAGCTTGTTTCAATATTCTCAAAAGTCATTCAAGCCTTCATCGAGGGTCATTCATTCAACCTTATTACATTGAACACCTACTATGTGCCAGACATGGTAGGTGCCAGGTGCTTGTTTAGGATTAAATAACTTTGTGAAATAGCCATTCAGTGCTGGTTAATAAATACTCTTAATGGACTGCACTCTTTAAATTGCTTTAATTTTTTAAAAAACAAGCAACATAAATATGTAGACAAACTTCTCTCTTACTAACCCAAGGGGTCGACGCCTGGCGGTTTTCCAGGTACAGGCCTCAGTCCAGGAGTGGAATTACTACCAGGGGTGGGTGCATCGGATCGTGGAGTAGGGGTATTGGACTTTGAAACAGGAGTAGTAGATTTTTCATTCTAACAAGAGATATAATACACTGGCAATTAGAACACGGTTTTAACAATGATGTTGAAAAACAATGGTGTTTAATAACAATGATGTTGACATTTAAAAAGGTAAAGAAAGGAAAAAATGGAAAAGATTCTTTAGCTTAGGCTTTTATTTTCATTAATTAAAGAGAGCTGAAAAAAAAAGAAAAAAAGAGTTTCCTGAGACCACAAAACCAACGTCCAGGAGGACATAAACTGAAGCTGAATTTAGGGTAGAGTAGACCATTTCCAGGACACTGGTTAGTCAGATGAAGGCTGAAATATCATGCATCCAGACTATGACCACCACTTGCTGGTGGCTTTGATTTAAATAAGACTGCGTGGCTTGAGTTGGGCTCCTTGTGGATTGCTCAAGTCACAAAAGACTTCCTGGTTAACAGGTCCTCTTAGAAACGATCCAAGCCTGAATTGTCCTACAGATCAGCACAAAGCAGTTGCCATTACAACAAGGCCAAAAGGCCAGGAAAAAAGAGAAAAACTTAATCTAACTCTCTGTCAGACATATCCCTCTGATTTGCACACAAACTGATGAATTTTCTTTCCTTAGCTGTGATTCAAAAGGTTATTTAAAAACTGAATTTGTCTTTTTTGTTGTTGTTAATGTTATGGTATGGTATAAGGAAATAACTGGTGAGGAAAAGGGAAGACACATGATACAAAAACGGAATTAACTACAAAGCCACAGAAGAAGGGGTTATAGGGAGATTATCCTGACTTGCAGACAGTTACATTTTGCATTTGTATGTAAGTCAAGGTAGATTTTTATAAATGACAGATTCCTTTTTAGATAGGAAGGGAGAATCATTGCAATCATACATAGCTTGGTAATTCAAACAAAACTAGCAACTAAATCACATCCAAGCCAAAAACTAAATTTACCATAAACCACAGCTGACAACACCATCTCTGTAACCCGTGTATATTTCTTCATCTTCACTAAGACACATTTCACTCACTTTCCCCATATTCCTCCCCAAGCCTTGCAAAAAGACTCACAAAACAAACATCCATCACTGACAAGTCAGTAAACCCATCTGTTCCAGAAATATTTTTGTCAATTAAACCCAATTACCAAGCATATACACACACTTGGAAATAAAAGTCCTATAGGAAAAATGTAAAAAATACAAAATGAAAAAATAATAGTCAAACCCAACGATCCTAAAACAGGGAACACTAAAAAAGATGGAGAAGAACTGCTTACAAGGCTAAGTTCTTTGGATTTGGAGGAAGGAGTACTGCTGGAGGATGCAATCGAGGCTGGGCTGATCGGAGCATCTTTCTTGAGCAGGCGCGTCTTGTCCAGGCCATTCTCTCGTGGGGAATGTGCGGGGCTCCCTCGAGGGGAAGATGGATCCTACAAAGGAATATCTCAGGTATTAATGTAGCATACGCATTCACAATGCTGGAGTACTTGGGTGTGGACGTTTCTAGCCGAAAGTAGTTAATAGCTTAGAACTGCAAAATATTCTGGAATAGATAAGACTCACCAAATTGCTGAAGAAAATATTCGGTATTGAGATCAAAGAAAATACTACAAATTTATAGTACTTATTTAAAATAAAAACAAAAATTACAACTCTACAAATTTGCAAGTCACTTGTCAATGAGATCTGTAGGCGAACCACAGATGTCTGGTGTGCATTTATGGTTGGTAGTAAAACACACGTGCACGTCACAGGAAAAGAATAGCAATTGTAACAAAAGGATCATTGACATGTAAAATCAGTAATACATAAAATTTTCAGGTAAATAAAGCGTGTGGGTCCTTTTAGAAATTAAGAAAACATTGTGGACGCTAATTGTCAGGAAACTTGTCATTGTTAGAGCTGGGTAAGAACAGGAAGTTAAATGAGCCATAAACATACCTCATTGGAAACGTCAACCACCAAGTTGTCATCACTCTTCTCACCATCGCTGTCCTGCATTGACAATTGAGAAGTATTATCTCCTCCCCCAGAGGGAAAAAAAAGCCAGATTTACCCTAGATAAGTCCAGACTAATTCCTTACATCGTATAAAATTGAACTGCATCAAAGAGTACTAAACACTCTACAGTGTCCTATGTTCTTCAATCCTCATGATGAAGTTCTGAAGTAGGTAATATGATGATTCTATTTTACAGTTAAAAAAATGGAAGCTTATGATTTCCTTGATTCTCTCAAGTACCAGCTGCAAACTGACATGCCCACACTAAACCTGCCTACACATGGGTGTGACTTGTTCTGTTAGTATTTTTTTAAAAACTGGGTAAATAGCCACAATTTTTAAATTGGGAGGTTTCACATGAAAATTCTCATTTTCAGCCTTTTTCCTGAGATCTGCAGTCTTGTGGGGGGTACCAGAATGGAAAGCAGAGTGGCAACTGCATGCCTCCATATCAGTCTTATCTAGCTGGCTCCCTTCACTATATGACTGGAAGGACCAGTCACTGAAGAAAAATGAGAGTCAACCCGTGCCAGGGATATCCTGGATGTCTCTGCAAGTCGTATTCCACAAAACTTGCTAAATTCCTCAGCACAGGACATTTTAACAGGCTTTCTGTAATTTCACACTTTTCCTTAACATTTCTGGCTGACCACAAGAAATTCAGCCACGTTGAAATATATGGAGGGAAATAAATACATCTAGAAATAATAATATGGAACACAAACCTTCTATTAATATTAGTTGCCAGGTAAAGCACTCTGTTCTTGCTCACGGATGTGTTGCACACTCACCTGCACACACACACAGGACTTTGGCTAGCCAATTAACATGGCTCTAACTGCAATAAAAATTATTCCCCTAGGATGTTATCTTCTATTCTAGTGTTGGTTGGTGATAGTGAAAGGGTAAAATGGCTACTGATAAAAAAAGCCAGGTAAACCAGCCTCCCCCAAAGCAAAGGTGAATGAACCTACATAACGAGCTGCAATTTCCTTTTCTTCTGTTTTCTGCTTTTTGCTATCAGAGGAGTAGTCTGTGGAGTTCCTGTGCTTCTCAGCACCTCGGAAACTGGCTGACGGGGACACCGAAGAACTCTGAAATTAGAAAGGGAAGCAGGGTTGAGAAATGATCAGCCATTTAACAGTGTGATTCTTTAATCATTTGAGACTTTATCTAGTTTGTGTTCATTAGTACACACTTGCAAAGCTGTTAAGAGGAGACGAGAGAGAGGAGGAGGGGAAAGGGAGAAGAAAACAGAGGTACAGAGAAAAAAACAAGGAGAAAAACAAAAAAGGAAAAGGAACGGGGAAAAAATGAAAGAACAAGACAAAGGAAACAGAGATGGGACAGAAGGAGCAGAGGGATAAAAAAGGAGTTAGGAAATAGTGTAAACCAAAAGGACAGAATAGGTTTGGTCTAAAGGACATGTTTATATTATGCTATCGAAGCACCTTCAGAGAGTTGAGTGAGAAAGAAAGCAGATACAAGAGAAAAAAGGAAGGAAGACAGGCTATTTTTTTTTCAAGTTTGCTGGTTAATGGGAAGCTAGTGTTTCAAGCCTCTACAGAGAAACTGAATTATTTAGAGTCCAGCTTGAGAGATAATTAGTAATTCCTCAGTGAAAAAAAAAAAGGAGGTACTTTTTCAGAATTACTTAAGTACCCCAAAATGGTGATCATGCGACACAAATATCATATTTACACCGTTGTGCTTAGCCTTGTACCTTAAGGGCCTGGGAGATGCAGAGTAGAAGGTAAAAACACAAAACAAGGAAAACACACACACACACACACACACACACCCCTACAAAAATGCACTTTATTCCTTTCTGACTTCTAGAGTTATCATGAACCTGCTCCTTCTTATCTCTGGAAACCCAGGAACCCCATTAGGACCACAGAATGGAGAAAGGTGGTCCCTACCTCTTGGGATCATGGTAAGGACGATCTGTATGGGCTCAAGCTACGTCTGTCATCTCTGCTCTTCCAAAGAGCTCTCAACACAGAAAACAAACACTGGTGACAAGATCTGAAGCATAGAGAATGAGTCTGTCTGCTGTTAAGGCCAGGTGGTTACTGAGCACATTTAGATGTTATGAGAGCTTAAAACCATGGATATAGAAGTGATGAAAGCTGGAACTAACCTTTGGATTTGGCTAGTGACTCAGTTCCAGAAAGACCGAACAGAAGGTTTACATAAAGGTGAAGAGGGTATAAGAGAGGGAGCAGGGCCGAGTGCAGGGCTAACTTGCTGAGGGTGGGTTGTAAAAGCCTGAGGAGCCAAGTCCCTCAGTAAAGCACCAGGGCAAGACTCCAAGTACTAAATTAACCCAGCCTGTGCTAGGGAAGGGCTGATCTCAGAGGGCAGAGGAAAAAATACTTGGAGATAAGAAAGTAAATTCTAGGAAGAACAAGAATCACCAGAGTATCTTTGCCTGGCATTCAAATCAATTCAGAAAACTGTTCATTAAGCTCTTCCTCATTTATAACTTTATTTATCTTATCTAAAATTAACACCTTGTATTTTTTCCCCCTTATCTTAGTCTGTTAGTAATAATTAACTTGTATAAAGATACACAAAATTTCCAAGGGCCTTTTAATTAACTATGGGAGGCAGCGTGATAGCCAGAACTTTTGGCTATACATTCCGTTTTACTTTCATTGATCCAAAATGCCACATTCTCTTTTGTGGCTAAACTTTCAAAGCTTGTTGTTAGAGAAAAATAAACTTTTTCCACATCTCGGTCGGTATGGCTACGGAGAAATCACCCCATAGTGGTCGGCTGTCGTGATGGCAATTCCACCACCAGCTAAAGGCAGGGGTGGATGGAGGCTGGGACTCCGGAGGAGGAGAAAGATGAGATCATGACCAGTGAGTAGGTTCCCACTGATAGGGAGGGGCTGGATACTTCTAAACCCTTCCTTCATGGACCAGTGCCTCTCGCTTTTATATGAATACTCTACATGTAAACACCAAATCCAGTAACCATCCCTACTTCAACATTCGCCGTTAAGCTTAGTGTAAGAAAAGATGGCAGGCATTTATTCGGTAAGGCTGAAGACTGAAGCAAAACATTAGAAGCCAAACAATTGTAAAAAGTGGATTAATTCTGGACTTTCATATATCTCCACTGAGTTCCATTCTTCATTCCCAATCTATAAGACGGTTCCATGCCTTTGCTTTCACACCATGACCCAACGCAATCGGGTTTTTATGAGCATTACTGCATTGAAATCATGCACACAAACATCATCCGTGAGCTATTATCTACTATATTTAATACCAGAACCCCATATCTAGTTTCTCCCCCTCCAGTCTATTCTCCACATTTCTTGGATTCATATTTCCTAAACAGAGATTCAACAAACTGAATCCCTAAAAAGTGACAAATGGTTTCCCATCATCCACAGAAAAAAAAAGCCCGAATTTCTGAGTATGGCTGCTTTCTGAAGTCCTTCATTCCCTGCCCCAAACCAGGGCCCTGGCCTTGTCTCAGCACTGTGAGCTTGTTGTTCTTTCCTGTGCTCTGTGTATTTTCATTGCATCTGTAGCCTTTTTTTCAGGGTTTGCGAGAATGCCCTTTCCCTGAGTATCTTCCTTTTGAAATCTCATTCTTAAGAACCAGCTCTAATATCACCTTTCAAAGCTCCTTCAGATTCTGTCAGGCAGAATTAATCACTCATTTCTCTTTGTTCCCTTAACATTTTGCTCACCCAATGAGTAAAGCACTCACAACCAGTTTATGGCTATTTGTTTGCAAGGCCACTTCCCACTCCAGGGTTCTTGGGGAGGTAAGGACCCCTGGCACAGTGAGTGGTATAGAACTGCCCAGAAATGTTTTTGAACATAATGACTAAACACCCCCTTGGCACTTCTTAATCTCAACCCAAAATTCGTATGACACATTCTCTTTCAGAGGGCCTCTAGGCCGAACAGTTCAGTTCCACGGGAAACCATTCACTAAGGTAAAGTAAGTAAGACCAGAGTAGTGGCACCCCTTGGAAAAGGCAATGTGGAAGCTCTGCCCTTTTTTCACCTTTACTCTTTTACCTACTTCTAGATGCCTTCATCCTACTAATTTGGTATTTTATAGAAAGAAAAAAAAAGCTGAACGTGCATGTGTATGCTTAACAAATCTCTCAGCCTTTTGATTCTGATGCACTCTACGGAAAGGTATTTCCACTCTGTCCAAAACGAAAGACTGATTTTTAAACGATGAAATACGTTCTTAAAAATTAATACTAAATGGTAATGCTTATTTTGACTTTTATGCTTATTTATTGGTACACATATACATGTAGCTTTACTTTTTAAAAACCGGCTGTTTCAGGCTCTATGGGCAATATTTTATTTGTGAATTTTACTGTAGAACAGTTACATGTTGGAGTTTCCTGGTAGAAGATAAAGTAGTTAATTATCAGTGGCACTTAAAGGTTAAGCTGAACAACGGGCACTGGGGCAAAAAGCAGTATTTTAATAACATAATTGCTCTGTAATCAAATTGGACGTGGCACCGACTCTCGTCATGAATGTCATAGGTCCACTGTTCTGCCACCGGAAGACCACCTGGATCTTTGCTGGGCACGTGAACAGGAGGAATTACATAAATGTTAATAAAGACAAAGTCACGCTTTTATAAGAAAAGCTTAGTTTTATTTCTTTGTTGTTATTTTAAAAGCTTAGCCAGGTTAGATATTTCCCTAGTTTACTACATAAGAAACTTATTGGAGCTGCTTCATGACTGTATAAATCTACAAATTTAGAAACATTAAACATAAATCTTTTCTCATTACAGTCTGATCATGTAAATATACAGTAAATTTGTAACAAACAGAGAGTCACAATCAGAAGTAGTGGCCGAGCCAGAAAGGGCAAAATACCTTAAATGTGAATGTTTAGTAAAAAGCTCTAAAAAAATAAAGCAATAACCTAGAAGTAACTTTTTTAAAAAGCTCTGCATTTGTAAGAAGTAAACACGTGTATTAGGTATTAAAAAAAAACAAGGTAGATGTTTAATGAAAGAAAAAGAGAAGGGGAACAAACAAGGAGAAACCAAGAAAAAAATATTAAAATTTTTAAGTCTTATTATATGAAAAATCCTAATTGCTTTGGTAGTAAAAAATAAGTTTTAAAGATAGTTATTCCTAATATTAAAATCATGTTATCTCAAAATGAGAAAAATTTTAGATCCTAGTTTGAAATCCAATCTAGACTTTATTAAGGGTATTTGACCAAGTCAGCTGGAAAACTGACACCTCCAGCAATCTAAAGGGCTGGGTCTGCCTCTTCAGCTTTACTCCTTTGCCACCTCAAGATCAAAGATGACCATGTATGAGAAAGAGTTCTATAAATAATTATGCCCCCCAAAAAATAGAGGGGTAGTACTGTTATAATTAGCTAATTTTAATAACAGGTAGCCGACTTTACTAGCAGGCAAGAGCACCTCTCTAGAGTCAGACTGCCTGAGTCAGAGTGCAGAGTTTTCCACTTAATAGGTGTGCAGCCTTGGGCATGTTGCTCAGTGTCGCTCAGCCTGGTAGCCAACAACACCCTTCCCTCAATTGGGCTGCTTTGAAGACTAAAGGAACGAATCCACATAAGGCACAAGGTACAGATCCAGGTAGATAACTGAGCCCTCTGCAACAGCAACTCAGCGTTATGACTGTACCACATTCTACTTACTACAGAGCTAGTGTGGAGCTTCTATTTTAAGCCTCACATAAGGAATATTCTAGGCATCTGGGTAGCACTATCCCTCAACATAGATATACAGATGGTCCATAATGATAGGGTTTCAAGAGGCTGCTATTAACCAAAACACATTTCCTATTGCAATCACAATAGGTTTTGGTTCAATACTGCAGGCAGGACTATAAATACCACCTTCACATTGAATTTTCTCATTTGATTTCAAATGCACATCAAGCTAATTCTGCTTTCCACTGGCATAGGTGCAGTGCTCGGATGTCTCTGCCCACTAACAAGATTCCAACCAGAAAGAATACACTGAAGGTCAAGTGCACTACCATGATCAAGAACTCTAAAACTCATTCGTTACCATTTGTTGGCTCATCAGCTGTGGCCTTCAAACAACCCATTTACTTGGCACCGAAGGGTAAATTCCTTTTCAAACAGACAAAGGGGATAATGATGGGGCAGAAGGCACCATGAAAGTCTGGCTGAGGTGACTGCAAGTCCTGGTTTGTCCCCGCTTTACACTGCTGTCCAGGCCTCTTAACTCTCAAAACCAGCCCAGGTTAAAAGAAATCATACTGCTCTTCTACCTGTAGTTCATTCAGTACAGGAATTAATTCAAGTCGGGAACAATTCAGGGGCAGTTTGTTTATGGCGGTGGTGTGAGAGGGCGGGAGATGGCGGGCTCAAGAGCCCTGTAGACCCTTTATTGATGCCATAACTTCCATCATCATTCCCTCTGCAAAAGACCAACACCTACAACAGAAACGAATACTGGTGACTTTTTTGAATTCAGAAAGGCCAAGGTACTGTTGGTGATCAGCAGGGACTCAGCCCAGTCCTTCTAAGCAGAAGGGTCATCAGGAGAAGCCCACAATCATGAGTCATCCAGAGCCAACTATGGTCCCAGTCCTGAAAGCATTTCAGTTACGAAATTCTTCCAACAAGTTCTGAAGTAAAAGTAATATCCTGAATAAACCTATGTATACCAAACTAACAAGTATTTTACCCCAGTAAATTTCTAATTGACATTCTATTGTACAGTATTACACACAATGTAATGTATTACAATTTGTATATTCCTGTTCATGGAACTCTTTTTTTAACTGATAAAACATTTTAAAATGTATTATCTCATTGATAAGGAAATAACCAGGAGAAATGGAGAAAATAATCCTCAATCAGGAAAAATTAAATGTTAAGAACTTTACAATAAAAATTATTTGGTCAAAATGCACATGTCTTATACACTGACTCATAACACATGCAAACTTATGTAAATTAGCTTAATATTTATTACGTGCTAGTGGTGAAATACCTAAATATGGTAGGGCTCTGAGCCAGTCACTGATGTCAGCCTATTGCTCATTACGGTAAAACTTTTTTAAAATAACCTGCTTGATTAAGGAAACCATTAAAAACACAATCTGTATATAACCCTCACAGAACTTGCTTTTCTCAAATTAACATAAATCAAAATTCACCTTCAAAAATGACTGGGACTTTCTGAAGACCTGCCCTTCTTAAAATAACATTTAATATAATCTCCATATAAAGTAATGAGTCTGTTCTTAATAAATGTTTCACCTTTATAACATGTCAAGAACAACACGCTCTTTAAAATGTTCTAATGTTGTCTTTGTCTTTCAGCTTCTCTCCCGGTAAGAGAAACTTGGTTTGAGAAAGAGAAGGAACTGACAGAGGAATCATTAAGAACTGATAGAGCAGTGTCCACAATGGCCGAGCTGTGGCTACTGGAGTCAGACAGCCCTGGGTTCAAGACCAGGCTGTACGACTTGCTGAATGACCATGGACAAGTGAATGATGCTCTCCCAGCTTCCAGATCCCCAGCGGGTAATACCCCCAGCGGGTAAAAACGAGGATAATGCGAGTGCTTCCTGGGGAGGCTGCTGTGAGGCGGACAGGCGAGTGCGTGCTGTGAAGCACATGGACCTAGCACTATGAAGAGCTCCTGCTCTTCGGCTAATGTGGAAAAACCACCACACACTCTGAACCCACTTATGGCTGCACTCAATAAGTATTTACTGAACAGCCACCAAGTACAGAAATGCAAAGATGCATGAAATATACACCTTGCCCTCCAGTAAGGGTCCACCATCCATATTCCTTAGGATACTGAAGTCCTGCATCTTTTTTTCCTTCATGCAGTAGAATATACAACACTTCAATATTCAGTCATTCATACGTTTTAGTTCCACAGCTTCAGCATTATGTATTACTTGGTCAGGATAAAATGCCGTAATAATTTATAAGGTATCAATAAAATTGATTTTAAATTAGAACATTATCTTAATGTCCTCTTGGGGTTTGTTGACTGTTATTTCCTCTTCCTGGAATAAAGAGGTTGGCTCCGCCCCAGAAATTTCATTAAATACAGTTACTTTAGCTGCTGAGCTGAGCTGCTGGAACATGATGCTTTGACACCAAAGATACAGATTTAATTCTTAGCTTCCTCCTTGACAGCCAATGACTGCATGTGGTCCAAACTGTGGGCCATAGGAGGAAGGAACTGGGGGATTCAGAGGGGAGACAAGTACACCCCCTCAAATACACACCCTGACCACTGATGGAGAGGAAAGCCCAAGCACAAGCTAAATTAATCAAGTAATATCACTCCTGATTATTAGAGATGGCAGAGTACTAACAGTCTCCTAGAAACTGTAAAAACATTTCCAAGTGCACACAAATTAACAATCCTAAGTGCACCTGTCCTCTACCAAGAAGTCTTTTCCCTCATTCTTTTCCCTCATGCATACAGATTCTATAAATCTGGTATGCTATGTAAATTATAGTCACATGCACTCGGCCCCTTCTTCTGGGAATACATTTTTCAGTATAATACCTATAAAATATATCCTAAATCATTCATTCACCTATTGCCTTATAATCAATGTTACTAAGTCTCACTGCTGAAAATGAATCAGTTGTATGAGTTTGACTGCCCTAATATAAAAGGGGGGGGGGCTGCCTAAAGATTTCTTTCCTGAGTTTTCTGGGAAGGTGTACTGGCTTTAGACTTATTCTTGTACTGTGCTCTGTTCTTGAATGAAAATATCAACATCTAACAGCTGCTTTGAAAGAAGCTGAAGTACGATAGCTGCTCAGAGGAAATCAGTGACTCAGCTTTAAGACTTGGCAAGCTGTACCTTAATGGACCAGAATTCTCATTTAGTAACTATTAAAATTTATTGGAAAAGAAAGTCTTTTCATGTTGCTATTTTTTCCAGTAAATTGTTTTAATCTATCTGAAAGGCCAAACATTTTTTTTTCTTCCAAAAAGTGTTAATTCCAGAGAATCATGTATATTACATAGTATGTACGCAAATATACTCTATACAATATTGGATGGTAATTCAAAAGGAAATGACAGTATACTAATTCGAAGGCAGGTTGCCTAACAGTTTTAAGGTTGCTAATCCTTAAAAATTCCCAATCTTCTTCATACCACCTCAAAAGGGCAAAACAGTTTTCAGGGATCACTTAGCCTATTTGGCCTTAAGGTCCTTTATTAAAATATTAAGATGAGTTGTACTCTAGAACAGAATTAAACTGACAAACGGAAATATAATGTGAGCCACATATGTATTTAAATTTTTTTCTAATAGCTAGAGTTTTAAAAACTAAAAATAAAAGACAGGTAAAATTAATTTTTAATCACATATTTAACCCAGTATATCCAAAAATACCATGTCAACATATAATCGACACAAAATTATTAATGAGCTATTAATTATACATTTTTTTTCAGTACTAGGTCTTGAAAGTCTAGTGTGCGCTTTACACTTGCAGCACTCCTCAATTTGGACTGCCCATATTTTTGGTGCTTAATAGCCAAATATCACTTGTGGCTATCATATTAGGTAACAAAGGTCTAAAAGTTCTTGAATTCACAACAGGAATCAATACTCAGTAAGAGAAGCATCTAGCACTTTATAGAAGGTACAGGCCTGATCTGGCTGCTGCCTACCTTCTCCAGTCTCAGCTGAAAGTCTCTTTCTCAGAGTGCTGGACACTCCATACTCGTTCACTTCTCAGTGCAGGCTTCTGCCAAGAACTCTTTTCCCCAGACTCTGAGTGGCTAGCATCTTTTCTGCAACCTTTAAATGCTACCTTCTCAGAAAGGTCTTGTTGGTGATGCTATCCAAGATTCCTCCTGGAAATCTCTAGAATAGTCCCTTTTTCACTTCCTAGTATTTTTTATCACAGCTATTATTTTGATTATTTGCTTTTCTCTCCTACTTGATTAGAAGTTCCAGGAAGGTAAGGACCATGCCTGGTTTCATCACACAAAAATCCAGCACTTGGTTTGGTGCCTCAATTAATGGCAGCTGAAGAATGAATGAGTACAAAACTTGATCTGCTCAGACACTAATGCTATGCATATGTCTTCCTTGTTCCCATATATTGTCATTATGTTGAATACATATTCCTAAAGGACATGTACTATTATACCTTATTTCTTTGTATTCTCAGCACTCAATACAATGACTGTCAACAGTCAGAAGAATAGTTTTGTGTGAATGTGGGGGGGGAGAAATGCAGGTGCATGTATGAAGGCACGCCAAAGGAGGGAGGCAGCCTCCCAAAGTGGTACTTTTTGAAAAAGATATAGTGGCAAAACAATTTTCCGAAAAGACTATTGTTGAAAAGATATTAAGAAGCAGTGCAAAAAATAAAACTGAAACAAAGGTCAGAATGGTGCCAGAGAGAAGAGGGTAAAGGTAGGTGCCTTTTCCCTGTTTACCCCCCTACCAATCAAGGGCACAGACCCTGCCCCCATCAGCACCAGGCTTCACCCCTGGATGGGCTATGCAAGGAGTATTTGTTGTAGAAATGTATCAAGGCTACCAATTCTTTTTATTCTGAAAGAGATAAATCTTCAGCATAAGGGAGACAGTCTTCAACTGGTTGCCCCTCTTATCTCTCATCATGTACTCATCAGCTATTTATGACTGGGGAAAAACAAATCTTATTCAAGTCTGACCACTGAAAAGGCAGGATTTAAATGAATCCTGCCTAACCCACCACCATGTGAAGAATGCAGCATCAGCAGTTTTTCCGTGGCTGATCACTTAGAGAACAGAGATCCCTGGGGATCTCCTGGAAATGTTTATCTTTCAAGGAAGTACGTGGTGAAAGGAAAAAAATCCTTAGTCCTACTTTTTTTTCTGGATAGTAAGTCAGGTGATAAAAGAAAAAGCCAAATATAGGGCACTTTTTTTTTTAAGTTTTACATTCATTGATTTTTAAATCAAACGACTAGAGCTTTATGTAAATTTTTAGTATGTAAAGCAACATAAAGCATTAATGTTAGTTTAACAAAGTGACTTCAGTATACTGAGGGATGAAAACAAATGAGACAGATACTTAGAAGCATAATTCCAAATCGTTCCAAATAAATGATTTCAAGCAGCTTTCACTTGACAACTGTATCTAAAGATCCAGGGGTCTGACAAAACACATAAAACACTGGAAGAACAGGTTGATTTACCAAGTGTGTGCCAAGATTACTCTGGTCTAACCAGGAAACAGCATTCCACTAACTAGGGCTAAGATGTTGAAAAGGGAGTCAGGTCATGGTTACATCTCCCTGCTCTCCTCAAACGATCATAGGTCAGAGAGCTACATTATAAGGAAACTACTGAAAAGACCTCAGAGCTTTGTTTACTTGCCATCCCAAGTAACTGTGAGTGCTGGTCTGTAGCTCCTGCTTGTCTGACTTTTCCCTCGTCCGTCCTCCCCACCCCTCACGCTGGCCCCCCGCCCTGCTAGCAATACCTCTTGTCAATACTTCTTCCTGCCAGTGGCACTATGGGCTAAAGAGGTTGTTGACCCTTATTCTAACATGTCCTTTTAGGTTAATTACTTTTGTATACTCAGTGTACCCAGTGACATTTAATCATTATAGTGCTACTCGGGTAAACAGAACTGAATGGAGCCAACTGCAATTTGGCATCGAGCTAAATGGTGCGGTAATAGCAGCATGCTGAAAATGGACTGGAAGAAAATACTCTCACTCACCACACTGAGAAACGAGGTGAATACCATTCGATCAATCACTATTTTATTAGAAAGGAAGAACACTAGCTCAGTGGTAGTACGCTTTGTTATTTAATACAAAATATGGCTGGAAGGACATCCTGCACTTTATAATGAAAGGACAGTCTTGTGTTCACTGAACGAATGAATGGAGACAAAATGACTTTTGTGGTGTCTCTCTCTTTGCATGTGCGCACATACACGAGAGCACACACACATCCCATCATAGGACAGCCCTTTGCTAACACAGCCAACAGTGTATTATCTTGCTAGTCTTGGTTTATAAGCGTGCACAAGCATCTAGAGGCAGGAGGTCCCACGACTTAGTGTGTACAAGAAAGCATCCAGCAGCACAGGATTAATAAAATGTCATGTCACAGACCTTTGAGCCACTGACAAAGTTTGTTAAAACAGGCACCCATGGCCTTTTTCCCACTGGAAATGGTGTGGGTTGGAAAGGCCATTAACAGCCTTCATAGAGCCAGCCAGACCACTGCAGGCAGATGGTAATTCTGTGGACATACTTTCAATACTATAGTTGGTAGATGGAAAAAATGAAGCTTTACCCCTGTATCTCAAGAACAACAGACTTAACAAGCAAAGTCTCGTATGTGAAGCCAGTTGAATCCTGCAAGTGTAGCTGAATGGCTACTTTGCTGCAATGTGCTAGACACTGGAGACACAAAGCGAATAAGGCACCAGTTTTACAGTGTTGTGGGGTCTAAAGGAAGGGAATGAAATAACTATGGGGGCTCTAGAGCGAGTACTCCGGTTTCAAATCTCAGCCCCAGTACTTATTAACCGCGTATTGGCAAGTTAACGCCTCGGAGGCCTCAATTTTCATACCTGTAAAATGAAGATAAGAATATGTGTCCTACAGGATTGTCATAAAGACGAAATGAGACAGCTACATGAAGTGGCAGGCTGCTGTTAGCATTTATTTCTGGAATCTGCCCTAGAAGGCCAAGGCCAGGCCTCCTGCAGCAATCCCACCCAATCCGGAGAGCAGGAGGCCCTGCAGCGGCACTGTTGCCAATGTCTCCTCTGGGCCTTCCTTTGGAAGAGGTCAGTGGGCACTTCCTCAAGCCTCGGATTCTGGGGAAAAGTCACTCTGTCCAGATTCAAATATTTCAGACAACATACTCTCCAGGCTAGGCATCTAGCTGCCTTCTGGGCTTGGTGCCCCTCTTTCAATGTTCTGCTCTTTCTCCTTATTTGTAGAACTCTCGTCAAATGCACTTTTTAGGATGACCTTGAGTTAGAGTGACAGAGTGAAGACTAGACTTGCAACCCCAACTTCACTGGAACTTGACAAATGACTCTTGAGTGAGGTATCAGGATTAATGGGGTGAGGGAACACAGCCCAAACCCCTTGTTCATAAAGGGACGCCATCAGTTGCTGAACTAAGTCCCATCTATGTGCCAGGCAGTCTGCTGGGCCCGAAGGCACTGCCTTGGAACACAATTAAAAGGACTGACGAGGAGCCTGCCCTCATATAGCACTGGTTCTAGTAACAGGAGATAAAAATAAAGTCACTTAAGTTATTATTAATAAAATTAATAAAACATAAAATAAGTACAAGTGAAAATGTGGTACAAAGGCAATAAACAGGATGCTACTACTAACGAGTGACGACAGCATGGTCATGGACGGCCTCTTCAAAGAAACGGCATTTAGGCTGACGTTGGAAGCAAACGTTGGGGGTCAACCATTTGAACAGCCAGGAGAAGAATGCTGCAGATAGAGAAAATGGCCTGTGCAGAGGCCCCGAAGAAGGGGGAAACTAGC
The DNA here is from genome assembly GCF_004115265.2 of Rhinolophus ferrumequinum. NCBI lineage: Eukaryota > Metazoa > Chordata > Mammalia > Chiroptera > Rhinolophidae > Rhinolophus > Rhinolophus ferrumequinum. Next base: position 44,037,124 of record NC_046295.1, on the reverse strand, counting down.
AGTGATACTAGAGAGGCACAGGGCTGAGTGCCGGCTGTGCAGGCCACGGTGAATCTGTGTTTCTTCTAAGTGCCACTGAGGGAGCAATGAGATGACAAGTGTTCTAAATACCTCCCAGGAGACCTTCGAAAAGTTCTATGTGCGATGGGGGCCAGAGTCAGAATAAGACTTTTAGAAGCACTTTAGAGCAGAAAAGATGATGTTGCCTACCTCCACCCTTGGTAATTAAAAACAATACTAAGTATACAATATAAACCTTACATGTTTGCTAAAATTAAAATAGCAAAATTCTGAATCAGATCATCAAAACTGAACCGTCATCACTTTTGATGTCCCTGCTTTACTAGTGCTGTTAGTGTGGGCTTCAGTGGGCTGCCAGGTAATAGAGCTTTAGGGGAGAAGCAGTGGTGGAAGAGATGATGGTGTCTAGGATTGGACGGGGTGCTGGAGAAGGGGAAAGAGGATGGATCCCACAGAGATGTAGAGGGACAACCAGTGACCCATACAAACATATGGATGTGTGTGCACACGTTAAGTATGCACGGGTATGTGTAAGTATCTACCGTGTTTCCCCGAAAGTAAGACCTAGCCGGACTATCAACTCTAATGCGTCTTTTGGAGCAAAAATTCATACAAGACCCGGTCTTATATTATAGTAAAATAAGATGGGGTTTTATATAATATATTATAAGACAGGGTATAATATAACATAGTATAATATAATATAAAATGTAATATAATACCGGGTCATATATTAATTTTTGCTCCAAAAGACGCATTAGAGCTGATGGTCCGCCTAGGTCTTATTTTCGGGGAAACATGGTATGTATGTATATAATTAGAACAGAATCAAGTTTGTCAACATACTGATGTCATCTTCATGCATCTGCAATCTGATACAGGTTCTTACTGGAAAAGGAAAGGGCAGGAGTCTTAGGTATCCCACAAAAATGCTCCCAACCTGAAGGGGCTCATGGGACCTGGATCCTCCAGGTTTATCACAAAAGGAAACACAACAGGGAGGTTTGGAACTACTGATCTAATCAACCTGAATTACATTTCCACAAAGTAGTAGACCAGGCATTTGAGGTAGATGTTAAAGAATAAATGCTGATCCTCACTAAAAAGGAACTTATAAAGGAAAGTAAGATACATTTCTGTGATCAACAGAAAACTGAATTATAAGCGCACAGGGAGATATTAATAAGAAACGGTGTTCTCAGGTTCCAGAAGAAGTGGGATTTATTCAGAGACTTCCCATGAGAGACACAGGCCCAAGAACTGCTTGGAATGGAGGAGTAAACACTGTCAGGGCCCAACATGGACTGCGGCATTTCAGGCACGCGAGGAGACCAGGTGAGTCTTTGAGGAAATGGAGGAGTGAGGCACAGAGCAGCAAAGCCCCTCCAAGGTGCCCTGTTCCTGGGATGGGTAATGGGCTGGGATGAGACAAGATGGCAGGTTACAAACAAAATTGAAGGACTGGGCAGTGGTTCTCAACCCTGGCTGCCTGTCAGAATTACCTATGGAGCTTTACAAAATAGGCCCACCTGGGCTCTGCTTGACTCTCTTTGGAGGTGGGGCCGGGGCCACTTTAAAAGCTCCCAGGGGATTCTCAAGTTGCAATCCTCCGATCTGAAGCCCACCGAGAATCAGCAGGCACTGTGATGGCTGTCAATCAGAGCTCCTCATCTACCAGAACCTCCTATTAGCGACAGGTCACCTGCGGCCCTTTCAGAGAGCACAGCTAGTGCAGCAGCAGTGACAGCATCCCAGACTTAATCCACCTGTGACTGTCCTCCTCCAGACGAACCACACTTAACTGCTAAGGGATGACGTATTTCAAAATCAAAGGTTGGAGCTGGGAGAGAGAAAAAACTCAATCACAACCATGTCAAAAGACGAGGCAAGATGCTCTTTACACGTTTCTGAACGCCTGAATGTGGTGTTCCGATGCGTGACTCTACAATGCTGACAAAGGAATGTATTTTGAGTGCCGTAATTAAAACAAGAATCTCAATAAAGTGGGCATTACGAGATAATTGGCCATCCTCAGGTATTAAGCAAACTGTGGTAAAAGCCAAGGATACTCCTCATCGCCAAGGTCAATTACAATAATTGCTTATCTGAATTACATTATTGCTATTGTAAACCCCACTTGATTTAGAAAAGAAAAAAAAACCCTATAAAAACTGCTCTAACACACAGCACAGGGAAATGACCTGAGAAGGAGTTCTTGTTGCTTGACTACTGGGCACTTAAGAATTCCTATAATCAACTTTGTAGCGCCCTCCCCCACCCCCAAGCCTATCCTTTTAAAATGTTTCCTCAGCTTTGCAGTCTGAGTTTATTACGGAAATATGCCTATCAGACGTCACACAAGTGGCCTAAAAGGGCAACATATTGTAACACAGGGAAATGGAATGGCTCTAAACTAATAAAAATAGGGGTACAAGAGAAAAACCAACGCCCATACTCTGTGAGTCGCATTCCAACCCAGAAACTGAGTCAGTTATGCTGGTTTATAGCTTGTGGGAAGATATTTCAGCTTCCACATGCCACTGTCAGCCTGTCTGCATTAACACCCAGACTCGAGTAACCAATGGTCAACCAGAAGAGAGTCAGGAAAAGCTTTGAAGACCAGAAGAGAGAAACAGAAATTTTAACCTTCCTTCGGGTAATTGGAATGTGTCTGGCAATCGAAGAGTATAAAAGTTCTTTTTTAAGCTGTGATTAAACGTCAAGACTTTGATGTTTTATATGGTATTTTTCCCCCAGTAATTAACTGCACTAATGAAGTTAATTAGTGGGGAAGAATGCTGTATAAAACATCAAAGTCTTGATGTGTAATGTCACCATCAGTCCAACTAAACAGTAATAAAGAAATCATTTCTTAAGCGCACTTATGCATGCTCAGCACTTCTATTTACAAGCTCAAGTTGTATGACAGGAACATTTTTCAAAATATCCAAAGATGCTTTCCACAGTGCAATGCAACTGCACTGACAGCAACAACATACCATTTAATATAGTGTAATTAAGTGGCCAAGAACGCCACATAAAGCAAAAGAATTGAGACATTTAATCATAGTTAGGAGGATGGTTATAAATCTACCATTACTGTGAGATGAAGGAATGGAGGAAAACCAAGGCAAATAGCCACAAGAAGAACTATGTAACCCGAAGGCTAATGCTAATTATGCATTAGATAGTGGATTTAGCTTCAGTCTGAGGAAAGAAAAGGGTGGCGGGCGGGGGAAGCATGCTAGGTAGCTAGCTATAAGAACTGCAGACAGCAGGTCCTTTTAAGCACTATTGGGAGGCACCAGGTGTACTCTGCCCTTTCCTTTGGAACACAGTCTGCAGGGATGGTAAGAATACTGGAACGTGAAGAGCAGCAGGCGGTGGGCCTTCTCAATGTGGTCACAGCTACGAACAGGCTCTACCAAACAAGGCAGAAAGTTCTCACCTTTAGCTAGGATGAGAGAAATCACTTAGCCTCTTGCTACACAAAGGTGATCCACTGTCCAGCAGAATCAAGATCTCCTGAGAGCTTGTTTGAAATGCAGCATCTCAGGCCCTACCCTCCAGGCCTATAGAATTAGAATCTATATTTTAACCAACATGTGTGTTTTTTATGCTCTTTATAGGTTTGAGGAGTACCTGTCAATGTCAACTTCCTCACTGTGTATAGTAAGAAACCTGAATCTCGAGGGATGAAATAACTCATCCTCCACCTAGTAATGCAGGGCAGATACTGGAAGACAATCCAATCCTCTGATTCTATCAGGCACAGGAAATGATCCTCGATACTGTGAAAAGAAAACAACCTGTATACAGAGCAGCAAAATAGTCAGGGGAATGACAACAGGGCTTGCTTCATTAGTTCTGACAGATCTCAGTTCAAATCGATTTGACCTAGGCCAAGAACTCTATCAAACATGTACGAAGTGAAAACTTACAAATTCTGTAAATATGAAAGATGAAAAATACATTAAAATGTGTAAAATAAAAACAAAAAATTTGCAGGATTGAAAAGCGTTGCGGTCTCCACTTTATTTTTTTCGAAAGGAGACAAGAGAGAAAATGTGGCATCCGTGGGGCCACCACACGTGACTATAGAGGATGTGGACTGCACAGCTCTGGGAGTTGTGAACTGTGCTTCTGCACAGCTGCACGGGGTCAGACTAACTCAAGCCCGGGAGGCAGTGAGAAGCATGGGAAGGCTTGTTGCATCATGTAAGGTTGGATCCAAAGGGCAATTAGGATTCAGCAGGATGGAAAAAAAGGAACAAGAATGTAGGTAGGCTACATAAAAGCCAACTGACGTAATTTCATCAGAATTGTTAATCAAATAGTAAATGTGTCTCTCCCCAATGAAATGTGAGCTCCATGAGGGCAGACATTTCTTTGTCTTTTTCACCACTATATCCTCAAAGACTAACTACAATGCCTGTACTTGGCTAGCCACGGAATAACATTTCTACATAACAGTTTTGTGGCTTATATGTAGATGGTCACTGTATTTAGTTAGCATCATAGAGCAATTACTACACTGATGATGAAACAGAACCGACAGATAAACTTAACTCTTGGGAGCTACATCAGTTTCCCAGGACTGCTACAAAGCAGGTGGCTTAAAACAACAGGAACTGATTCTTTCACACCTCTCCAGGCTACAGATCAAGGTGACGGCAGGGCCATGCTCCCTATGAAAGCTCTAGGGAGGAATCCTTCCTGCCTCTCCAGCTTATGGTGGTTGCTGGCAGCCTTGCATTACTGGGTTTGTGGCAGCACGACTCCAATCTCTGTGTCTGTCTTCACATAGCCTTCTTTTTTTTCCTCTCAGTTTATGTACTTCCCTGCCCTCACCCTCACTCCCAGTAATGGTGACAATGTCACTAAAGTGTCTTGGCAACGATTCCTTCTAGATGACTTTCCCACCACATCCACACACTTCAGTGCCAAGGTAGAGGCATGGCTTTTTTAACGTTAGGATCCCTATACAAAAGTTCTCCCACCTACTTCTTATTTCTTTCAGACTCTCGCCTCATCTCCACCTTTGGAAGTACTAAGCAATTCAAACTGTAGCCCTTCTCCAAAAGAACAATATTCATAATGCAAAATGATGAATATGACCATCCCAAACATTCTCTGACTCAAGACCTTGAATAAGTGAGGGCAGCAGCAAACAAGGTGTGACAGACTCACAAAAACATCCCTCAGGCAATGTATGGTGGGGTCCTTTGAGACACAGGGATACTGGGTTGAGGATAAACTAAGAGTACATGAGCTTTTCCTTTACAAATTAAAAAAAAGTTTTATGATATGCCTAAATGATGGCAATGATACATACATTTTCTTATTTACTTGAAAGTCAGTATCTGAAATCAATAAAGTCTCAATTACAAAGCCACTTCTATATTGAAAATACTCTTTGGTTGTGTATATGCAAACTCAAGACATTTTTTAAAAATCAAGCGAACGTAGCTAAAAAATGAAAATCCTACTCTTATATCCTAATATTCTGCCAAGTAGTTAAGTGTGATAATTGACATTCAGACATATGACCTTCTGTTCAATTCAAATGAGTTAGCTTTAGATATTTTGTGACGACTATTCTTGGAATTTAAGTACCTCATAATAAAATCCATCTTTTGTTTTGCTTTTGTTTAGAAAAGGCTTAAATAATCTCTCTAAAACAGTGCTCTGGCAAACACTTTTGAATTATGTAATTCACCAAGTTCAGCGCTGCTGGTACAATCACTTTCAAAGAAGATGGCTATAATACATTATCATTACAGCTATACAATCCAAGTTGAATTTTCTTTGGCTGAATTCCTAACATTTTAATGCTGAAATTGATCTGTTTTAAAAACATCATGTGAAGGGTTTTTAAATACCATACATGCCCAAGCTCTTTATTTTAAATGCTTTAGAAATGAGCTTGCATAAACAGAAAAAAAAAAAATCTGTTCTCTAATCTAGCATTAAGCGTATTTTAAAGAACAGGCATGTTTCCAAACAAACTACTGCAATATACAAAATACCCAGCAGGGCTGAGGATAATAATGCTTCTTATGTGGGTTTAGAACCTAGAGAAAGCTGACATTTCATCAAAGTTGTCTTGGAAACAATATTCTTAGTATTATTTAAAACAGAAGAGGTGCATATTTGGGCGTGGGCTATTTTTTCCGAAGCAGTGAGACTGTGATGCATAGTGATGAGAAATGGGAGTATGTAAGCACGGAAATTAAGTGAGGCATTCATAAGAACATGGGACCCCCATGACTCACATGCCAGGCTACAATCCAGTTTCCACTTGGGCAGATTTTTCTTTACCTAAAAGACCACTGTACAGATTGACTTCAACAGTACCCACAATTTTTCACACTTCCCTGTATCTATCTACATTTGGCAGCGCTCTGCCATACTGATGCTAGACTTGGTCATGTAACTTGCTTTGGCCAAGGACCCAGTAACAAACTTGATGCAAAGAGAAGCTCTCTTGGGCTCTGCCACTGCCCAAAGAACAAGCCTGCTGGGGGGGTAACAAGAGATCCCTCAGCGAGAACTAGGTTACCCAGGCTGAAGACATTCTAGACCATCCAGCTGACTGCAGACACATGAGCAAGTGAGTTCAGCCAAGATCAGCCAAGCCCAGCTCAGGTATAAACACTTCCCCCACAGATGACACAAAGACTAATTTGATGTAACAACTAGTTTTCGTTTTATACTACTATGTTTTAGAAAGGTTTTTTACACAGCAATTGCTAACTGATACAACCATTTAACTGAGATTATACACTATAGGAATAAATGCTCCTTCACCTTTTTAAGTCATACATATTGCAAATAGATAAAAACAATGTATATTAAAAAGCAAGCTCATTCCTTTCTCAGCCTCATGACTTCTCTAATATTTTAAGAACTAAATCAACACAGTATAAATGAATTCATTATTGCTTCACTAACACCAACTAACAGTTGAAAAGCATTCTGTAATTTTCAAATCATTTCCACATGTATCACTGTATTTGCCCTCTCCCAAATTTTGTTAGGGTAGTATTATCACCACTATGTTAGTGATGAGTGAACAGAACTCTGTGGCTGCTTATGGTCCTACAGCTGGAGAAGTAAAGCTGGTATTAGAATATCGGTCATCTTACCCTATACTTCAACTGGTTGTCACTAATGCCCTGACACATAATAAGGATACAACAAGGTCAGTGAGATTATTCACATTTTATCAATCCATGGAGTAAAAACACAAGACATAAAAATTGCATACTAGTATAGTATAACTGAAATGATGTAGAATAAAATAGAATGTTTCACAGTATGAATCCTAAATTACATCGATATTCCAGGATTACATAATTTAGGTATATATCTTAAGTTTAAAAACATCATTTCTTAAAAAAAAAAAAAAAAAGAATATTTTCCCAAGTTAGTCTTTCTCAAAATATTCTCAGTATTCAAACCATGTACACAATTTTGTGAATCAAAAGAATGTTGAAGATAAAAGGACCAGAGTAACGATGCCTTCATAAAATTAGAACAGGCACCATGGAAGCTCTACAATTGATTCTCTCCAGACTTTATTATTAAAATAACTCTCAACTTCATGTTTATGATCAGCTTAATTCTACATCTCATCTTCATTTAAATTTCTTCCTGAGGAGAGTTTTAAAAGAGCATCTTTTGGGGTTATCATTTCATGGAAAGTGCCACCTAAGCCCTGGGATGGGGTCAGCAGACTCTTGAAGCCAAAAGACAACAGGCTGAGAGAAGGAAATAATTCACCCTAAAGAATAGCAAGGAGCAAACTGGGAATTAAAATCACAGGTTGGCCATATTTTTCTATAAAGGCTTTGGCAGTGATCACTTTAGGCTTTACATGAGGCCTCTGTTGCATATCCTTGTTTATTTGTTTACAACCCTTTAAAAATGTAAAAACTAGTCTTAGATCATAAAAACAAAAACAAAACACCCAGAAAATGGATTTGGCCTAGGGGCCATAGTTTGCCCAGCCCCTCATCCATATAACTGCAAGAGAATGCAGTCTATTCCTACATTTTGTAGAATCTAAAGACTATCACCAAACCTACTGTATCACAACTGTCCAGCATTCTCTCCTCAGGGTGGACCCAAGAGTGGAGTGATGAGGGTCTGCGTGGTATCATCTTCAGTTCTACCCAGGAGTCATTTCTAAGATGCTTGAGCATTTTGATTTCCATAACTTTAAATGCAGGGGAAAGGTCATAAATTGTCATCTGATAACTTCAGTTACTAGTCAACTCAATTTCATGGCTTAACTTATGCCTAGGACATTAGGCGGGAAATTTTTAGTCGATTGGTTTGAAGTAGACCAGGCTAAAGTTGCCTGAACGGTTTTCTCTCCCTGCACTGATTTATTCAACAGTGTAACAAATGGCTACTGTAACAGAGGTACCCAGACAGGAATACAGAAATCTTCAAAGCTGAAAAGGACAAGGTCTTTGCCCTCAAAGAGTTTCGTCCATGGAAAAGTTAAGAGATAAGATAAGCACACAAGTTCCAAAGGTGCAATTAAAGACTGCATGTCAGAAAATCCTTTGGGGCCAGATGTGCTTTGGAATTCAGTATTCTGAGAATTTGAGAAAGGCAATTATGATGCATTTACTGTAGCAGGGTCTAGAATAACACTCCATAATCAAACATGAATATTTCTATAGTCAATTCAGTTGTTACCAAATGAGATGCAAAAAAAACCCCACAAACCTTTGTTTTTAGAGCTTTTTGGATTTCAGTGTAATGGATAAGGGATTGTGGGCCTGCCCAATATCTTAGAAGAATCTGCAAATTTGTTTTATCTCTCCTTTACAATAAAGTTTTAACTTAAGAGAATCAAAGAATGCTTTGATTTCAGATCCAAATTCTAAGCAATTGCCAACCTCTGCTGTACTATCGTGGCCTTTACAGTACCAGATCTTTACAACAGGCTGCCTGAGACACCGGTGAAGTGAGCTCACGCTAAATAAGATTTGACTCTTTGTATCATTTTCTTATGCTACCCAAGAGTCATAAGAAAACAAATCAGATTAAAAAAAAATACATCCAGGAGAAAGTTAAGGAATCCTTGGAAATTAGGAAGTTATGGCTTTCTTGACAAATTACCAATGAAATCACTAAGTACCTGTGGCTATGTGACCTTTTAGAAGGGCCGCCTTAATGTGGCTATTACATCAATTCCCAAGAGGCCACTCCAGTACCTGGTAATAGTAAAGCTAGAGATCTTCTGACCTTCTCAGTATGTATGCCCTGCCACTCTGTGTGGAAAGAGTGTGCCCAATTGACCTTTGCTTCTGCTACAACACCCCATACGAAGCAAGCCCTTTATCTAACAAATATATAAAAGCTATTTTTATTCGTATACCGAAACATGAAGAACAAAATATATTGTTCATTGAATTGGCAGATGGCAAGTTCCTTCCACCACAGTAGAGAAAGTACATTCAAGACTCCTTCTAATTCACCAATATGCGTATATAACTTCCCCAGATTGAATCTTAAGTTTTAGATGTAGACACAAGTTTAGAGAGCTCCTAGTCCAACTACTTTGATGTTAGTACTAAGTTGAAGCAAGTGAAGCGACTTGTCTAAAGTCCTACACCTAGTAAGAGGCAAAGCTAGGTTTAAAACAAGGTCTGCATGTGGTTTCCAATTGAAGCTGGCAATGGAACTCTGTTGATAAAAAAGGACATTTACCAACATAACGTACAGAGATCATTATTTTTGACCTTGCTACATTAGGCTTACAGAATAAGATTACAGGAAACAAAGGTGCTAAGTATCAGAGAGGCAGCATCACATACATAACTGGATGACGCTCATCATCCCTGGACCTAAGACCTAAGCAGCCTGGATCCTTGATAAGACTGTGCATAATTTATTTTCTGCCTCATTATAGTTCACATACATCCTACCAATTTCTGCAGCAGACACAGGGACTGTATTCATTATTAAATAGTTCCCTAAACTTGTATAGAAATTGCATCACTATTTGTTTCGTTAAGTAGATACCGATTTGATACTCAACTTTATACATAAACACGAAAAACACAAAAATAAGTTTTACTAAGAGCACCTGGTAAGGTTAACCTTTCAGTAATATTCCTTCTGAAGTTTCTGAGTTTGGTAAATGTAAAGAACCTCTTACACTGCCCACTCCTGATTCTGTAAGTTAAAAAGCACCCACAACTGGACCACATTTATATAGGTATAAAATTAATGATAAGACTACAAAATTCGGAAGCAGGATAGTTTGAGGATGTTACATCTTAAAACTTTTAGGATAGTGCAGACTCAATATAAGTTTGTTTCCAGTAAAAAAAATAAAAAGTTAAATCTATCAATGGTTATATATAAATTCAAAATACAGAACTGTCTTACAAAAAAACTTAATGAAGAAGTAACTATACAACAGGTAATCGGGACCTGCAATTATCAATTTAAAAAAAAAAGTGGAAGTTCCCACCTACCACGTCATCTTGTTCCTGCTGTTATCATAGTCCAGTACTTACAGGTCATTAAAATTAATATCTTGAAGGAAAAGAACAGACTAAAATGACACAAGGCACAGAAAGCACGTGGTCCAAATGCCTGGTCCGCAACATGTGCTCCAGATGCTATCGTCATCTAGTTGTTACTATCACTTCTACTGTGGATGCATTCTCTAAAGAAAGAAAATCATGAAGATGCCACAAACTGAATTAATCTCAGGCACTACAACTTTTAGCATGGAAAGAGTGTTCTGAATTAGCCAGAATACCATTTTAAATAAATGATAGGAGCATTCATTGAGAATTGACTGAATGCCAGACACTTTGCAAGGTACTAAGGTACTTTACACACATTGTCTCATTTAATCCTATAATAACCCAATGAAATGGATATTATTACTGTTGTCATTATCATTATAAAGAATCTAATTTGGAAAAATTGACTAATTTGCTAAGTTCTTTATCTCTAGTCTATGAATGACTGTGTTTCGAACCCTAAATCTATCTAATTCCAAACCCACTCTCCTTCCATTATACCACTGTCTGATTCATGGCTAAAACCATCATTCTCACAGGAATTTGGCCAGTGAGGGGAAGGGGGGGAGGGTGGGGGGAAATGCACCTTCAAACATACAAAGTAAATTAAGGTATCGAAAAAAATCTTTGATTTACACGTCTGAGCTGAATGTATAGAAGAATAACACCACCTAGCTCTAACTAATACACTGGGGCTTTTGCATAGTAAAGTACTGCTATTAAATTAGCAGAATTTTTCACAGGGTTTATAATGTATACAATAAACTCTAGGTTCAGAAGAACCCAATGGTCATGCAATCAATCTGATGAGAAACCATGTCCAAGGTCAGATGATGGTGAGGATCCCTGAATCCCAGTCCAGTGCTCTTTCTACTATACCCTTAGTTGGCTTCCCCCCAACTTCTACATATTTTATTTTAAAAATAATAAAACACTCACTGAACCAAGACAGTTTCAGTGGTAACAAAAGCAATAATTTATTTACTTTATCTGTTGTGCCCTTTGCTAAAAAGGCCCTGGGGAGCAAAAACGGTGAAGAATCCCATTAATTAAGAGTATCTAAAACAAACATCAGTGGCAATTAACAGATCACCAAATATGACAGTAGAATAAAACAAGCATAAAATAGGTTCCCTTACTGCCACCCTACCAGGGCACTGTAGCTGTAAGCATCTTGCATCTCGCCTGTGATCCAATCACATCAAAGTGGCTTGTATAGGATTCTAAGATGTCATATCTTTCACCTCACTTTAGCTCCTTAATGTATGCTGAAAATTGCATTTAAAAGAGAAGCAAAATGACACATCAGGGTGGCTCTAACTTTTGTGCTAAGTTAACAAAAGAGGAATCATGAAAATGATGAAGCCCCCAGTCGCAAATAGCTGTTTGGTAACTATACATTCTGGATTTACAGGATAGCTTGGTAGCATGCTTTATTTTTGTTTTAAATAAAGGTGGCTTGTTAAATGTAGAATAAATGAGATTTAATTTTTATGTCTTAATTCTTTTCAAATAGATTCACAAATTGGTACAGAAATACTTTTGTCAAGCTACGGGGCCTAATTTGGTATTCGAAAAGTATAAATCACCATCATACACAGCCCTCAATTTAATTCCTCAAGTTATGCTCAACAAATTGATACAGCACTGGAATCAAGCATTCATCCCTCTGTGACTCCCACCTAACTAGCCTATCTGTTCTATTCTAAAGGTGCTCAGTTGTGGGGTCTCTCCTCAATCCATGTCATAAATCTCCAAAAGTTAGCTAACAGGATCAAAAGCCAAAACGCTGAACGCATGAGCATTTGTTCATCAATTAAGGAAGAACAGAAAGCATAAATAAATTTAAAAATTGTAAATTATTATAACACTTAAGTTAGGATATATTATCACTAAATGTAGTTAGTGGTTATTAAAAAACAAAAAAGAAAACACTACTATCCTTGCTTCTCCATGAAATGAAAATGACATCACACTATAAAATCCAAATTAGGGAATTCTATTATTTTAAGAGTATTCCTATTAACCTCCAGCAAACTGATGAGGCTACAAGTTAAACTCTGTCAGAGTTTTTAATCTGCATAAATTTTAATTAATCAGATAACAGATTCTGAGCTGTTAAGAGGAGGAGGATACATCTGCTAGATATGAGACATTTAACATAAAAACACACAAGACTGTGTGATGACATTCCAAAATGCTGTGAAATAAAAATGGCCTCAAATCACCATTTTGAAGGTACACAAAATAGGAACTACTAAGAACACACGCCGACTCCTGTCACCATGAGCAGCTAGCTTATACTCTAAGGACATGATAGCTACCATCACACAAACGAACACACCACAACAGCATTATTACAGACACACACAGTCAGCATATATTTAATTTGTATTATTTACATGACAGACAAGAAAAGGAAGAAGCTCATGTACCATTAATTAATTGACTTTCTAAGTGGCAGGCACTTTGCTGGGTCTCTAATCCTCACACTTATCTTATACCAGTAAGGTCCATCCAGATGAGGTTTAAACAAACTGACCCCACTGTAGAGATGAAGAGGATGGGCTCTGGAGACAGAGCTCTAAACAGCTCATCTGACAGGTTATATTCTGGGTGACAGGGGGTAAGTCACTTAACCTATGTGTCTCACTTTCCTCATCTGCAATTTAGAAATAAAGATAAACACCACCTTAGCGGGCTGTTATGACTGAACAGAAGGATGGCTGTACGGATCTGGCCAGCACACAGAAATGCACCCTCAGTGCTAATTATTTTTATTATTACTATCCAAGGTCACAAAGCTAGCAGGTGGCAGACTTGTCTTTAGAACCCATGGCAGTAGCTACAGAGTGCATGCTTTTCATTCTGTACTAAGCAGCCTTCTAGCCATTTTCATAAACATGGAGAAAAGCAACAGGCCACCTCTCCAATTTTCTTATCTGGAAAGAGAAGCCTGAGGCAAGTGTCATGTGAGGGGACTAGAAGAAGGTGAGGGCAATTAAGAGGAAGATTCCAGGGTGACGGGCCCAGGGACAGCCAGAGGCAGGAGTCACCAGCCAGAACTGCCCCCTCTACAAAGCCAGGTGCTGAGAAAGGCAGACACAGCCAGGATTGGAAGCGACTGCCACCAGGGCCCAGAGGCAGAAACTACTCACATGTGATGACCATTCACTACAACAGTGTTTTGAGTCGGTGTTTTTTTCACATTTACTGCATTTGAACAAGTTGAGGCCTGTGGTTTTGGTGGCTGACAACAAGTAAAATGTAAATTTTGCTAATACTTTAACTTATTTTTAGGGGTAAGTTCTACATGAAAAGCTTTCTAGATATGAAAAATAAGAGAAACTAAAATATGCAAAGCAGGGAATCAGACAGTAGCATTTCATTTGGGGTGGATTCCTCACACAAAAGCAAATACTTCAATCTGGAAAATAATTTGTAAGGGAAGCTACACTTTAAAAATGATACAGTATATTCCAAAGGTAAACAATTTTGAAGTCACTTACTGCCAATCCACGTGTATGGATTCCAGGAGGTAAGTAAAACCTCATGGAAAAACCTCTAAGACTAACACACATTATTTTGACTTAATGGACTCGGGTTCCATTCAATATTATTTTAAGTAAGTAGACTATTGGTTGGGGCTCTAGAAATTGTTTGGTTATAGGGATATTTTTGTTGTAATGATATTTGTTGTAATCAGATTTGATTTGTACATCGTCCAAAACAAATGTTTTGACAACCACAAAAAAAATTTCAGGATCTTAGGCCAAAGAAAACTAGCTCTATTAAAAATTTCATTCCTTGTAAAATGTGCAATGAAAAATGTACAATTCTCTCTGATATTTATTCTGAATATTTCAGTGAGGTAGTCTCCATGTTTCTGAAAGCCAAAGGCAGATAATTCATAGCAGGGTTTCTGAAACCGTGCCCTTTTCACTGGTTGCTGGCATTTAAAGCATGTTTTCACACATCTTGCAGTGTTCTGAGACTATCCAAATTGATTGGAATTACATTTTTAAAGCATTTTTAATTGAGTCCCTGGGCTGAGACCGTTCTACAACCCCACCTGCCCTCACTTGCACTTGTTTCTTTAGCAGAACTCTAATTGTGGCTATAGAAAGTTTCCACTTAATCTAGTCCTTCCTCTTAAAGAGTTTTCTGAGCTAGAGAAATGTATAGTCCCTTTCCTTATCTTTTAAATAAATCTCTACAAAGAAACACTGTTGTTTAGTTTTGATAACCAGAGAATCTGAACCCTCTTGATCAGACTCCAAACCTGAGCTAATAGCAATCCCAAAGTGGCATCTAAGATATGAGAAAGTAAAGAGAAGCTAAGACCCAAGAATTCTCAAGCACAGCCAACTCCACAAAGGCTTCTTGGGCCTTCAGTGAAGATGTCACATTTTTAAAAACAAAGGTTTGGTGGTTGGTAAGAATGGGCTGCCCCAAATATAGCCTGGTGGTTCCCAGGTTCTGTGTCTCAGAAAACATCATCCAGGAAGATGGCTCTCTAAACACCCAGATGAGTTAACTGTCTATCAAAGGGTCATTTGAAAGACACCCTTCTAAGGCTTTGCCAGACCAGCCCTGGCCCTTGTGGGCAGCTGAAATCCTATCTGCTCAGGTGCCCTTCACTGTCCACCCCCCGTGGGAAACATGGCTATGTCAGCACCCTCCCCAAGAGGGCAAGCACCACCCCATACCCAGAATGTATCTTGCAGTCCAGAACTCTGGCCCTTTTGTCATTCCTGTTGAGAAAACGTGGAATATGCTAGAATCCTCTTGATATGACTGAGTAATGTGAATTTGCATTCGGGGAACCCTCTCCCCATGACAGGAGGGTTCCCTAATTTTGTAAGCCATGGGAGACACCTTACGCAGAGCACTTGTCAATGAAAGGGCACACACCAAAAGATAAGCTAAGGAAGGTCAAGTGTTACTTCAATAGCCTAACAAGCATAGGCCACACGAAATCTTCCAGACTGACATTTTTACAGAGAAACGGAGGCTAACCTCTACTCAAAACCCAGTAACCAGGAACCACCCTATGGCAACCCGTCTCTTCTCAATATTCACTTCTACGAGTGAGAGAGCACTTGTCGAATAGGTATAGGGACACTTCCTTGTCCTTATCTTCCCCTGCTGGGCCCAGGCTGACTGTCCTCCTGAGCTCCTTGAATACTGCAAATGTCCTTTTTCCCCAAATACACCCCTGCCGAAGCGCGTATCAAGACTGCTTGTCAATGCCTTGTGAAATTCTTCTGTTAACTCAGCCTGAAGAAAAAAAAAGGAGCTGCAAATAAATCAGTATTATAGTGCAGGGATGTGTGTTCCTTCCCCAAACAGCCAACCTTATTGACAGGGATTAGGCGTATGAGTAGTAAAATAATGAAAAGCAGCAAGAGTCTCTCCTGCTCCACAAGCATCTATTGGGTATACTCTCTCTCCCCACACAATTAAAGAAACGCTGGAATTGTTACAGTTTACAACACTGGTGGGAGAAGTCCATTTTACAGATAATCTGACATGAAAATAAAAGAGGCACTTTCCAAAACGCAAGGCATGCTGGGACCACTGTCTGCAGGCCACTCCTTCAATGTTTGCAAGACTAGTTAGCAGCAGCTTCTCCTCCCAGCAGAAGCAAATGGTGCCAGCACAGCAGGGGAATGGCTGTTAAAAGGAGGATTTAGATTTAGACTGACAGGAACCCACAAGGTTCTCCCTGTCTGATCTCCAATTTCATCTATTATGAGTGGCAAGTGGTTTTTGTTGTAAAATACATAAAAGTCACGTTCTCGGCCGAGGTTGAACTATCCCGAAACACGAAATCCCCTTTGGAATTAAATATGTGCTCAGATCAGCTAAAGTTAATTCTCAACCATCTGCACAGACAAGATCCATTTCGTAGATTTTTTTTGCAGCAAAATTTTAATCCCAGAATAATTTCCCCCATAACCCAGCACATTTCTAGTGTGCGTCTTTCTGCTGCAGAATGCAAGTTTATTTAAATATTAAACCCTCAAAGAAGAAATGGAACTAAGTTATTTTCAAATTACCCATACTGTGTACTAAAAAACAGTAAGAGTCACTGAGCACCTACTAAACGTCAGGCACCTTTGAAAACTTACCTTTACCATCCCCCTGCTAGAGTAAACAGAACATGAGAGAAGTAGCTCGCCCAAAGCCACAGGTTGGTAAATGGCAAAAGGCACAGTCTGAACCCAAGTCCCCTGAGTCAAGAGCTTGAGTTTCTAACCTATATCTCAGCACTGCCTTTCACCTGTGGGCTGGCTAGAGTTCACAGTATGTCGCATGCACAGATGTGGACAGGTCCCAACACACACCAGCTTCCCAACATTAAGCAACGTGGTTCAAACAGAGTGTACAAAGAGCCACCTTGAGTCACCCTTTACAAGCATGTTATTTTAGCTTTAAGAGCACAGCTAACATGAATACCTGCTTGAGCAGTGGGAAAGGAGGAGGAGGGAAGACTGAGACCAATCTATCAGTACAACAGGTCTGTTGCAAAATATGCTTCCCTTGTGGCTCTGGCCACTGCCTGAGGGGTACAGTGAACCACACTATTTGTCTTGGCCTAAGTCGATTTCTCTTGAACTCGTTCCTTCCACTTATGAGCCTTTTATTGTGTTTTTGCCTATGGTCTCTCATAATTTTGGAGTCATGCTCAGTCAAGTCTGTGGAGTCTCGGTCTCTTTTCTTCTTCTAGCTTGTTAACGATGATAAACTCCTTGCTTATTGTCTTTTCAAGTTTTCTAACTTGTATGATTTCTCCACCTCCTCCTTTTTAGAGGACTAAACTCTGGAAGAAACCTCAATTGCTCAGTCACACAGACGCTTTTATCCCCACTCAGTACCAGTCCTTTCAGGGGTTTCTTCCTTGCGAACTTCAGCTCTAGGTCCCTACACTCGATCGCCTAGTATTGGAATAAGCAAACTATCACGTATGAGTTAAAACCTGGGGAGCATTCATTTTGCATTTCTTTTTAGAACACTGCAGAGCAGTTATGTGATACACACCTCTATTTCTGTTTACCCATAAAGTCTGTTTACCCACCTCGCAACTGATTATTAGTCTCTAGGACTAAAGATGCTGCAAAGATTAAAACAGTCTACCATTCCCACTTTTAACAGGAACCGTATATGCCTATACTTTCCCACTATAATTCCTTAAGGTTTGGTCATATGAAGTACTGGGACCAAAGAACAATGACACAGATACAAGCCATTCTTTCTGTCACAAGTAGGGGAGGGGAATCCACCAGATGAGGTTGGAGAACAGAACACGGAAGAGGAAGTACCAGCCTCCTCCTTGCTCCAACACTGGGTAAAGGAGTACTGACAAAAGAAGGTCCTACTGATGGTACCCAGAGCACTTCGGACCAAAATTGGAGACAGAACACAAAGACGTGGTTTAATTTCTGACCATTCAAATCCATTTTAGTAAACTTTTCAATTATCATTTCACTGAAATGCACTGTCCCAGAGAGCATTTAAACTTCCAAATATAGTTTGCCTATCCCTGCCCATATTTTATAAACATTTTTCTGGCCTCACTATGTATTCCAAATCCATTACTTGCCAAGGAAGACAACTCTATGAAGGCATTTCTATGACAGTTATTCCATCTATTGCATTGTGGCAAGTTTTGCTGGTTAGAGCTTTTTGACAACTCCCACAGACCTTTTTAGATGAATTGTTCCGACCTTTCTCTGAAGCCTACACCCACCTCCACTGACCATCTAAAACCTACTCCGCAGCTTTTGAGTCAATACTCAAAGAAACTTTCACTTGAAGAAATTTTAAAGGGAGAAATATGCATACAATCCTGAGCCAATAAGACTTTACATACGGGTTGTGATAGGGAAAATACATGCACAAATGAAGCCTGAGGAAGGACTAAATGCAAAATGAAATCATCGAGCAGAAGGACAGCGTCTTCTCCCACACTCAATCATTTTCAGTCACACTATGTTGTCCGGTAACCTGCATTGATAATTCCTCATGAATAAAATGCCAGCATTATCATCTGCAGCTATGTTGTTGACATGCTTTTGCTATTTCACTAAAAATACCATTAATTTTCTGGCTTCACAACAGCTGAGCTACTCTCCATTTGAATATACAAAAGAGTATTTTGTTTAAACCGAATTAAAAGCGTTCCGGTAAATGACTTCCGTTTTGCCAGCTATACTATTTTAGCATATACTGTTTTTCTTAATCCTCCCTACCTCAACGCCATGCCTGTCATCTCCCCAAGCCAAAATACTTCCATTAAAAATGTCTGTTTGTTTTTAACTTGGGGAGGGGAGACCCAGAAACTATTTCTGTTACAGCATGCCTGGCCAGCAAGACACCTGAAGGGCGTAAGTATAATATGGCTTTTTTAAGGTTATAAAACATGGTGGCCTCTTTAATTCTCTCACCTCTTTGCGCCAAGGTTTATAAACAGGAACTATTTTCCAGTTTGGTGCCTGAAAAGAAAACAGCTCTCCACACACACGCATTCTCTCCCCGCCTCCCTCTACACCTTCCATTTCCCATCTAGATAAGTTCCACATCCCCTATTTAAGTCAGAATGAAAACCACTACTCCTGCCAAGCCCTCCTGGCATCTCACCACTTTATTTGTTCCCATTTGTATCTAATGCTTTTGTCAACAGTTCAACAAAAGTCAAAGCAAACAACCCACTGCAAACACTGGGGGTAACAGCAACAAGCATGAATCCTTCACAATTATCTGGCCCAGCTGCTCCAAGCTCGTCAGGGCTGCTTTCATTTACAACAATGTCAACAAAAGGCTGAAACCCAATAACTAGATGGGTCAATACGGCCACTGTATACCTTCTGGAGGGAGAAATACTGAGCTCCTCCTCTGCTGCTTGGGCAAACATGTAGAGTAATTCAGTCAGATGGACAAGTGCTTGTCTAATCATTTGTTATGTGAATTATTCAAAGACTTTCCACGTAAACTACTAAACAGGGCTCTTCAAATATTTCTGTGGCAATTCCAGCTGTCCAACTGCCCATGCGGAAGCACATAAAAGGAACAAAAACATGAAAACAGAAATCATGACCCAAGTTAGTTCCCTGTGATAATCTTTAGTCTAAGAGAGCCAAGTGTTTACAACTAATCCTTTTAAGTCTAACCTTGCCTGGCACTGGCACCGGCACCACAGGCCCAAGCTTCACTACCAGACTGGGTTGGGGCCAAGTGGAAAGCCATTAACTCCGCTAACAGAACCACACACACCAGGCCATCAGAACACACAATCATGGCCTTCTATCATCTTTTACCTTGTTCAACTTTTAAAGTTCCCCCCTCCTTTTCACAAGCACTGCCAGTAGTCACAATGTATGTTTATGATTTTTAATGGAGTATTTTCAAAGCACAGTTAGACATGTATTAACAAGCTACAAAGCACAATTTAAAAGTACCTGTTCCTAAAGATTATATTTTAGAACATCAATTCCTTGGCCTAATTTTGATAAAAATATTAATGTTTATTTTAAAAAGAATTATTTTGAGATGTAACAGATGAAAATTCCCACTTCCCTTTTTTTTCCTCTTCAATGTATGTACGGCTTGTGAAATCACATACAAACCAAACAGCCTGGTAAGTGGGATCCTGGACCTGGGTCCAGGCCCTCATCCAGCTAAGCCCTCCTCAGGACCAAGGGGATATGCCTACATGCACTCTCTGCCCACCCACTTTAGGCCACGAGCTAGGTACCAGGACCCTGAAATTCCTTGCTCAAAGGCCCAAGTTCAGGGTTCACCAGTCCTCTTTCTGGGGTCTCCCAGTGGTAGACTAAGCTGTAGGTCTGAGCATACCTAGATCTGAGGGCAGCTATTCGGGTGAAATAAAGCTTTGAAGTGAGAAACAAAAGATGCCTGTGTAAGGGTCACATGGTTCCACCAACGAAAGGCAAGGGGCCTGAGAATTTAAAATCCAAACCTGGTCTTTCAAATCAGGAGGTGTATTTATTAACTGAATTTATACCTTTTAAATACTTAGACATATGACATGAGGGCTTCCACTTTTGCTCTTTCCCAGGCCCCACAAATATTAGGGATAGTCCCAACAGGAAGGTGTCATGTACAGTTTTGGGAACCCCACCTTTTGAGATAATTCCTACCACCAAATGTTCCACTACAATGCTGTGTATAAGAAAACCATGTGAGAATTTTGTTTTTATATATTCACATATCCACAACAGTAATGAAAATACTGATTTTGTTTCCATAAGTACTTTATAAATAGAGTTAAAACGTTAAAAATAAAATTCAAGGATTATTGTTTGCCAGGCTGGTATATACAGTAGGGATAAAAAAATCTGAATGCTAGAGACCTTCTGTCTTCTAGATTATTTGTGTTCTCTTTCCTTTTCCAGCCTTCAAACATCCAGATTACAAAATTACTGCATTTAACACACTTTGTCAAACACAGATGAAGGAAACAGTAGAGATTCAAACTCGTTTCCTCTCCTCACTGTAGCCAGTTTACTCACTGCCATTTATTACTGTGGAATTTTTACTTCTTAACACGTCTAAGAATTTTTAGTTTTGATCATAAAGAATTGTGCTTTCAAAAAACCCAAACAAATACTAGTCCGGAACATGAAAACTACAATTTGAGAATTCGACATCGTTCTAATAGTCTCTAATAATGCCTGTAACTGTTGTACTTCTGAGGCTGGCTTCAAGTACCAAGAAGAAAGTTTGTACTCCAAAAAAAGAAAACTTCATCTGAATAGAAATGGGCTATTTACTGACAGCAGCAAAAGAAAACTTTTTCTTTTTTTCCCAAATCAGAGAAACCACCTGAAAAGCAAGTGAGGGGGTTCAAACACCCACAAGTCCCACCTTAATATTTTGTTTTGCTGATTCCTACAAAACATAATCTGAATGCCAGTAAAAAGCACACCATCAAGACTTGGAGTCTACAGAATGCTGCCACTAGCGTTGCTGTCAGTGTTTGCTAAAGGTTCCATATTAGCATGTATTTGCACATCAGCCCTGGCAGCTTCCTGGGCAGACTGCCTTCAGAAGCTAGTCCTCCAATCATCACAAACTAGTTTTATATGCACATTTAAAAAGAATTCAGAACTAACTGGAAGCTCAGAGAAATGAAGAGGAACAATCCATTAATATATTTTACTCTACTCAGAAGGCAGCATATCTCAGTTCCATACTTTAATAGGAAAACGATTTGAGGGTAGGGATTGTATCTAATCTTTACTATGCACCCCCAAGGACGTGGTGCAGGCCTATTTGCCCTCTAGCTGTCAAATCAATACCTACCGACTAACTTTAAATATTTTATTTAGACTGCATTGCTCAATTTCAAGTTCATCTATCAACACCAATAGGTTTAGAAGTCATCAACCATTCAAATAATTTTTGGTTAGTTGTCTAACATAAAATCAGGAAAATCACTCAGCTACAAAGATGCAACTACGTCTTTTGAATATCTAAAGGAAACATGTACGGCTCGACAAGTAGTTCTTCTTAAATGTCCCTCAAATTAATGACAATCAAGCAAATCAAATGGACTAGCATGGAGCACACACTTGTCTTAAAGGCATTTGTTAAAGAAATTTCTCACCCTAAATATTAAACATACATATTACATCCAACATGAGACGTTCCATATGTAATCTTCTTTCTTTTCTCCCCGGGAAGGAAAGAGGGTTGACGCTTAAGGAAGAATGCAGAAAGAGGAAAAAAAAAAGGGGGCAGAAGGAGAAAAAAGGAAGAAAAAGAGAAGGGAATTGAAAATGACAAGGGTGAGCAAAACAGTTTACAAGTGGGCATCTGGCACTGACAGGAGGAAATGAACACAGTCTGTAGAGTGGTGCAGTCTGGAGGGAGGGGTGCCAGTTTGAAAATGGGGGGAGGGGCGGGAAAGGGGTAAGAACTGAAGACAATCAATCCTGTTAGGAGTGTGTGTGTGTGTGGAGGGAGAGGGGGTAACCAAAGTATTGCTCCTGGATGCTTTTCTTATTTAGTCACAGTTCGCTCTGTTCTCCCAAGGGCAAAGATGTCACCAGCTTAGTTTACAATTTCTCTAAGTCAAGTCAGACTAGGATACTACCAGATTTTATTATCAAAACAGATTCCAGCCTAAGCATCCAATTCAGAAGTCTCATTCAGTCTAGTCCAATATGCTCTGGTTATAATCCCTGGGGTGGAGACTGGGCCTGGGGCTGAGGCAAAGGTGTGGAACAACTCAGAGACCTTTCAAGTCCTGCTAACTGTGGTATAAACATAAATGACTTATTTCTAAAGATTATTTTTTTCAGGGCAACCCAATAAAGCCAATAATGCTCAGATTTACTAGAAAATTTTTTTATTCATTTCCCCATGCACCAGAAAAGTAAGCTAATAATGTCCCACTGAGAGTGCTATGGGGCCAAATCCCTGCACTGCTGAATGCACTACCAGGATAAATCTCCCTTCACTTGCCCTTCTACCATCCACTTTAGGGTAAGGCCCTGGGGAACTGCTCCAGATTACCCCTCCACACACTGTGGCAGAGGCACAAGCCCGAGTGGCCCAATCAGTGCCAAGAAAAGAACAAACTAAAAAAGATTAATTCACAGATGTTCATGCATTTCACATACACTGTGTCCCATGGTCCGTTGCTAGGGCAACGGGAGACCACCAGTGTGCGCTTTATTGGCTTTATGAAGTGTGTCTCAGGGACCATAGTCCAAGAAATGCTGCATAATAATAGTGTGGCTTTTCTGAAGCCTTGTTTTGTGTTTTTCCTCATTTAACTTTCTGAGCACTATAAAGAACATCATTATGCACAGCCTTCAACCCCACCTAGCACTCCTCAATTCCACCACCACCACCACACCATCACCATCTCCAAATTGCCTCAACTTTCCATCTAGAAACATGAAAATGCATCTCCTGGAGGTCCATTTTGGGAAGATCCATGTCAAACTGCTCAACCAGTTCCACAAGGGGAAAAACAACCTACAACCATTTACAGATCACTGCATTAGTGCAGCCGACTGTGTCAGCCATGCCTGAGCAGTATAGAAGCTGCAAAACCAAAATACACACATGCCCCTTGTGTTGTACGCATCGGGAGGAACCTTGCTTTACACCACTGGAAGTCGGATTTCAGCAGCTGAAACAGCAGACCCAGCAAGCTCCTCATCAGGACCGAGTCTCTCCCTGTCCAACAGAACCCTTGGCCACGACGGCAATGTTCTGTATCTGCACTGGTATGGCCATTACCACAGCCTCATGTGGCTACTAAGCACTTCCAATTTGGCTAATGCAACTGAGAAACCAGGTCTTTCAATTTTATTTCCTCTTAACTAATTTACATTTAAAGAGCTTCATGTGGCTAGTGGCTACCATATTGGACAGTGCAGTTTTAGAGGCTTACCAGGTAATCGTGCAAGGTTTAAAAGTTCATAAAAAGCTGTCTCTTCATGCTTAATAGGTAAAAATGTAACTCCAGGTAATGTACACAGAAAGGCACTCAGGACCAGGGCTGCTCGCGGTGCCCATTCCAAACAGCTCTTGGCATTCGGCCTCATCAGCCTGGTTCTTCTGTCCAACAGTCCCTGGGATGAAGACTGACTTCCTCTCCTCCCCCACCTTACCCCACCCAGGGTGGGAGGTTAAAATCACAAATGTCACAACTCTCAGAGCAGTAACACAGATCAAGTGTTAATCTAAAGGGAAGGGGTAGCTGAGGTGGGAGAATACCAATACTGGCTGGCAGGGGTGAGGGGGGATCTGCAAATGAAGAGGAGAAAAATAAAGCCAGTGAATAGATCAGTAGAAGCAACAGCTTACATTCAGATTCACAGGAGAAAGAACATACCGAGACAATCATTTCCTGGGAAAAGCTCAAGCCTAATGAGAATTTACTCTGCTCCTTTATGTGACAACCAGCCCTTTTGTGGCAAGGGCTTCCTGACTGACAGAAACCCTGGGCCCCTTAATAGGATTTCCATATTATTTCCAACACCTGCCCAGAAGTTATTTGTTTACATTGAAGGAGGCAAGATTCTCAAATCAGACATCTGCTTCTAGTTCAGGCATATCTTAGGAAACCATCTAGAAAGCAGCTTTGTTACCATGGTGACATTTTTATTTTCCTCCTTTAGTTGGCTCAAAACATTAGCATTTCCAATTTTATTTTGTTGTTCAAAAGGCCAAATGTCGTTCAAGAAAACAGAAGTTTAAAAAAAGATAAATGAATGGAATAATCAAAAATTTCTAGAATAATTAAAATGACCATAAGGAAAAATAAATATAAATGAGTTGTTATCATATGGCCCTACTGGCTTGGCTTCTCTCATTGGGTGGCATCACTAAACCTGTTTACCTCCCCACCTACTCCCCGTACATCTCAACATTGAGCAACTACAAAGTACTCATTGCAGAAAAACGGTTCAAGAATCCTTAGGGTGTGATACAAGTAAATAATGAGTCTATTTCCATGAAAAAGAATTCCTCATGCTCACCCTATCGCCATATCTTAGAAAGTTCACTTACAACAAGAATACTTAAGACATTTTAACTTCCACCTCACTGCCTGCAATTCAGTCAAGGGGAGGGTGGTGAAGGACAGGAAAGTAAGTGTAAGCTCTTTGTGAACACTTAGTGGTTGAAGAGGGGATGGAATATTCAACTGTAAGGGAAGAAAGGCAGATTGCACACGAGTGGATTACATGCATGTGTATGTTGTTTTCCGTTTCTTGTGAAGCAAACCCAGGAGCATCACTGAACCTAGAGAGCGGGGAGACGGGGCTTAGCCACCAATTACAACTACCACAGAGAAACAAGAATTAAAGTTATAAAACTACTAGTACTTGAAGCTTAAATGTTTTTTAAAGCTGTATAATTTATTACACACAGAAGTAAATGGACTGGTTTTGAATAATGAATCTGACCAACTTAAATACTTTGTTCAACATTTAGTTTCAAAGTAAAACAACTAAATATTCATTTCTAAGACAAAGTTTAGATTTGATAGGTCTAAACAGCATTATTTAATCTTGAAATATACTTTCATCTAACAACAAGCTTATTCAAAATAATTACTCAATAAGAACGTAGTATGCAGCACTCAGCAAACTTCCCTTCTAATGTTCTTTCATGTAGCCCGAATTCTGTTCAATCCTGTCCCAAGACAGCTGCCATATTAATAATTAGTAATAATAATGACTTCTCTTCATGTCCAAAATTACAACCCTTGTTAGTGGTGGCCCCAACATATAGTCTTTAACCCAGAAGGTATCTAAATTATATCAGACAAAATGTACCAGGTTGAGAGTATCACAGCAGAAATGATTAAAGAACGCAAGAAGTGAGAGTATTAATATTAAGCTTCCTCCTGGGTGACTTTATGATTTTTCCAGAGTGGGTTATGGGAAATTGTTTATCAGATAACAAAAAAGATGGTGAACGATTCTTTAGACTAATTCTTTTGGAGGAATTATCTACATTTTGAGAAATAAATGCTTTTGAAATTCAAGTGCCAGTTACATATTAGAAACTTCATGGTGTAATATTTTTGCAAGAAACAAAATGCATTCTAATTAAGAAAGTTAAAGACATTAACAATCAGAATAAAAATGTTTCTCGTGACTAAAAGGGTTAGTTTATGGCAGAAAAGATTGAACCACCTTTGCCAAAAATCAGCTGGGCAAAACAGACCCCACAACCAGCCCGCCCCTGTTAATTAATATTTGTTCTGCCTTGGTGATCCGTGCAGGAGGGCACACAAACAAGCACGTCTGCTCCACTCACATCATTAATCCATTCATGTTCACCACCTGAGGACCAGCTATGCCCTAAAGATATTTACTCATCTGTTCGATAAACAAACAATTAAAACATATTTTCTGGAATTAGGGCACCTGTTACATTTCACACAGCTTACATGCCTAGAGGCAAGTATCAATTAACATTGAACAAATTAATGCATCATAAACCCATAAAGTTCTTGATTGTTCTTTGATAAGGTAATTCTAGTAAAATACATGGTAGAAACAAATACCTCTACAAAGAATTAGTAACAGTAGTATCCAAACGTTTAACATCACATTACCATCTTATTTCTGAAAACTGAAGGAATTAAACATTAAATGCTTGAAAGGAATGTTTTAAAAATTAAACTATTCCCTTATAACCCAACACCCAAAATGAAGTATCACCATTATGTTTATTTGGCTAATGCTATGGCCAACTTTTGCTGAAACATACTCTTTGTTGTACAATTTTTATTGTAGAACTCATTTCTAGGAAGGGATTGAATAACACAGGAAAACATCTACATTCCAAATGCTTGAAAAAAAAATGCCCAGAATAGCTTTGAGATCTACTGACACACAGCTTACCTAAAAGGAGAGCCAGGATGTCTAGCATAGTCAGGATTTTCCTAATTGTATTACAATTCCCTTCTCAAACTAATACTTGATTTGCCCTTCTATGTAGTTCCATAAAGAAGATTAAGATTGTTGCCCTCAAGGAGTTAACAATTTAGTAGAACAGTTGATTGTTGGGGAATAAAGCATCAGGGACACCACCAAAGGGAAACAGTTATACTTAATATATTTTTTAAATACTACTAAAAAATGTATCCTAAAAAGCCTATCATAAAGAATACTTATATTTGGAAAATAGAGCTGGATTTCAAATACATCTTAGCCTGTGTTTAAAGGTAAAAGGATAAAAAAAGAATTCTATTTATGATTACCAGCATACATTTTTAGACACTTCACTCTCTTAATTATTGGTAA
This sequence comes from Rhinolophus ferrumequinum, assembly GCF_004115265.2. Lineage (NCBI taxonomy): Eukaryota > Metazoa > Chordata > Mammalia > Chiroptera > Rhinolophidae > Rhinolophus > Rhinolophus ferrumequinum. The sequence continues at coordinate 44,009,742 of NC_046295.1, read as the reverse complement.
ATTCATTAAACTGTTCATCACCAACATAACATGCATAGAAACCTAGACTTCTACCCATTCGCCCATCATGAGAAAAAAAGACTTTTCCTGATACAAAAGCATTCGTGACACTGCAAGGAAGCACACAGAGACATTGAAATAGGGGCCGTTCTACAGGAAGACTGGCCCAGGGTCTTCAACAAGTCAGTGGCACAGGAAACATTTTTTAAGTGAGAAAAGGTCTTAGATTAAAGGAGGCCTAGGAGATATGACAACAATATGAAAAGGATCTTATCTGAATCCCATTTCAAGCAAACCAATTATTTGAAAAAACCCAAGTTTGCTTATAGACAGAGTATTAGGAAATATCAAAGAATTATTTTTAATAAGTGATTAAAATTATTAGGGTTACCAAAAAAATGTCTATTATTTAGAGAAATGCTTTCATTTTACTTACTGAAGTATGCAAGGGTAAATGAATGCTATCTGGGATTTGCTTTAAAATATCTCAGCAAAGAAAGAAATAGATAAAAATGTTGCCAAATATTGATACCTCTTGTACCTGGATGCTGAATAAAGATGTTTGTGTCATTTCTATTTCTGAGTATGTTTCAAAATGTTAATAACAAAGAATGAGACAAAAAGCTTTCCTTTGAGGATGGCACTGGCTGTATCACGCTGGGCAGGGCCTTAACACCTTCACCTTTACTGATGTAGGAAATAAGGAGAAGCGTTCATCAGCTACCTTCGCAGCTGCAATCTAAACTATGAGCAAGGCATGCAATGGGGAGTTGGCGCACATCAGTGGGGTTGAGTGGGTACTAGGGATCCACCTTATTTTCTGCTAGGTTAGAGTGTCCACGTCACAGCCCTTACCTAGATAGCTTCTTTTCTCAGGTTATTGATGACTGAGAGGAAAACAGGAGATCATGCAAGCCTCACGACAGTTTAGTTTGGTGGTGGTGTCTTCCTGCCTCCCTCTTCCTTTCTCATACCCTCTTTTTAGTGTTTTATCAATTTCATCTATTACTTTTTTTAATCTAGACTTCTATCACTTTATGCCTTGGTCTTTCTATAACATGTCCTTCTAAAGTCTATAGTAATACAAATTTCTCCCACCAAGCTTTCTCCCAAAGGGTAAAATTACAAACACTGCTATCTCAAACAGGTGAATGGGGGAGATGAGAGTGTTAAAACTGCCCTGGCTTTATGGTTATACCTGTCCTGCTGGCCCCACTTTCCTCAAGTGGTTTTTTTCTCTGCTGTTTGCCCACATAGCACATGCCGAGGAATTAAACATATTAAAGGCACACTATTTTCAGACTGATATATTCCTTGAGACAGGAAAAATGAGGGTGGGGGTAGGGTGAACCAAGTCCTACAGGTCACACAAGATCCTGGAACAGAACCTTGACCATTAAATCTTGATGTACAAAGTGAAGTGGCAAACAGAAGCAATCACTCTGTTGATTCAGGCTAAAAACCCACTTTCACCTGTAACACCCAACTAATGAGGGCAAAAGTGCTTTCTTGGCGTGAATCATACACTTCACTTTGAACATAATAAAAGCCTTAGTCTAATTCTCCATGAGTAAAACTTTAGTGCCAACAGAGAATAACTGAAGAGACAAGAAGAAAAGCAATGAATGATATTTTAGTCAGCTACATAGAATAAACACCAAAATATAGCTGGGGCAGAATAAATAGGCATTGCCTTAGATATAACTAATGAATGATCATTATGAAAACCCTTAAACAAAAACAAAAACAAATCCTAGCATATACACTCATAGGAAAGCACTTAACTTGAAAAAAAAACTAAATATGTGAATTTTTAAAAGTACACCATCCATACTTATTATTATACTAGCAAAAACTACAATTGTGTGATAATACCCAAACATTGCACTTGGCATTTTAAAATGGTACAGTGTCTCTAGAGTAACTAAAAATGATCATACAGTTGGGAAAGACGTTCCAATGAAATAATAAAAATAAAAACACCACCACTTAGAGGTAAAAAATGTGCTTATGTTATATTTTACAAAAAAAAAAAAAGGCAAATCCTTGTCTGACATGAGGAGGTTGTTGCATTCAAAATAAAAAACAAGAGGACCATTTAGATACATAAAATGAACTTATTAAGCAATAAACCATGCACAATATCAACTTGGGAGAGGTCATAGGGCTAATCTATAGCTGCTGATAGTGAATTTTGCTCTTTATATTCAAGCTGGTCTAGATTTTGGTGCCCATTTTTTGTTAAGAGTTATTACCAGAATGTGTAGACATTTGGGAGGGGGTAATTAGACTAATTTCTCAACCTCAAATTCCTACCAAGCTTTAGGCAATTTGTCCTTCGCAGCTCTGCATCATTACCCTCACCCCAGCCACTCAGATGAAAACTGAGTATTGTGAGGAGCCCAAAGACTCCTCTTCGTGAACTGGTACCTTCAGCAATTGGGAAGCAACTGGCAGTAGGTGAGGATGCCCTGTCTGCCGCCACTTTGGAGCCAACTCACTTTTACCTCTTACCCCTCAGTGAGAAGGATAGGCAGGGGAAGAAGGTATCATAACCTCAGAAAACCTTTCCTTGGTTTCACTTACATCTTTTTAAGGGAAGGGAGCCACAGTTCTAAACAGTCCAGAAGACTGTGAGAAAGCCCCCACCCAGGAAAAAAAAATAGGAAGTTATTTTGGGGGCCCTTTGGAGAGCTAAATTTGGGTTTTCCACACTATCACTAAGCACGAGAGTGGGTCCTAGTCTGTTTCTTGCCATTTTCAGGCCCCAAATCTGGGGCTTACTCTTGGGCACACGCTGTCACTGATAGCCAAGTTACCAGCGGGTGTCAACAGCCCTAGAACACACACCATTCTTGTTTCTCATCACCAAATAAATTGATTCTTGGGACCCTACAGTGATTTCTCCTTTAGGTCCATATTTACATTCTCCACCCTTGTTGAAAAACTTCAGATACAGGTCTGCAAATAACAGGCTTAGGAATGAACTTGACCTCTGGAACTATAGAAAACAAGATCAATAAAGCCAATAACTTGTGGTTTAGTGACCACAGAACTTCCGAGGGGAAAAAGAAAAAGGAGGAAAAGGCTCAACACCTTAACAAGAGATTTTCTTTCATTTTACTTGACACCTGAAGGTAAAGAACCTTAATTACCTGAATCTTTACATTAAGTTTAAATTTGTATTTTATGAGCTATTCTGAAATCTGCCCTGTTTAATAATCTGTAACGTCAAGAAAACATTTTAAAGTCTCTCTGACAATTAAGCCCATGCACAACCTTGTATAAATCAAAACTTTGCCACCATATCAAAATGTTACACTGGGGCTGTATAACATTGCCCACATCCTCATTACATGCAACACTAATTACTACCAGCAGATTCAGAATTTTCTGCACATTAGAGGCTTTTAGAGGAGCCATAAAAAATTTCAGGCACCATTAATTTAAATTTGTATTGAAATTTCCTTTTGACAGATGGCCAAAAATTACTTATTATTTAGAGTACCAGAGCTGCCTGTTTGCACGTTAGAAGAGGAAAGGGAAAAATTAAAAGCAAGAAGGAAATTTATGTCACGTTCATTACCTGTTAAATGTTAAGGAGCATTATCCGGCATGAATAAATTATTTCATACAAGCCTGACTCCAGCTGCAGGCAACTGGCATGCTCTGGCTGATAAAAACCATCTCAAGTCACACAGCAGACAGTCATAAAAAGCCCCTCTTAACCGGGAACCACTTATAGGAGGATGAAGACGATGCACGGAACAAGCACCTAACGGCTTCTCTGAGCATCACAGAGCATTTATGAAAATTAGCAAACGATTTCACCTTACAATGCCACAGGACAGCTGCAAACCTGACACAACACAACCTCCAATTTGAGAATGGTAGTCCCCCTCCAAAATCTATTTATGGTTACAATTCCATAATAAATCATGGTAATCATCCACCTCTACTTCCTTTTTGTTTTTCCCTGGCTTCTAGCTATGTAGATACTCACTCCCAGACTCATACTGAGTGATTACAGATGATTTCAAAATACACCCTACTCTGGCGTAAGGGAATACAAACGTGTGCACTAGAGTATAAATATTTTCAGTCTTCTGAGAGTGAGGCAGGAGAAGAGGCTTTTTGTTTAGTTCACTGGCCCGCTACAGGTATGTATTTATCATAAGAAGGAAAGGAAGGTTTACATTATGGCCTCAGAATAACTAGACAGGCTTTCCAAAGGCTGCTGCTATCAGCTAATCGTGGTCAGTGCGTTTACTTACTACTTTGTAAGTACACATATGTGGAACACTTACTACACTGTAGAATGCTTCTTAATCTAGGTATTGATATGCATATTATGCAACAAAATACACGACTATAAATGTATAATTAAATCAGTCAATGCGTGAAGTTGCAATTATAAATGCTGACATTTCTATGGGTGTGCAGATGCCCTTTCAAATTACAAAGATTCTTAAAGGGAAAAATAGATACACTTAATTTTTATTTACCATTATTTAAGGGCTTTGGAGAAAACCCTACTTCCCTTTTACTGTAAAATGACAAGGAATAAAGAGGCATTCAAAGTAACAGCACATGTGGTCCAGGGGAAGATAGTAGCCTTCATATACACAACTTCATTAAAAACCGCAACAGACACAACTGCCTATGTTCCCAAACATTGTACTGCAAAATACAAGGAAAGGCACTGACAGCATCGGTGATTTGGCCAATGCCTGAAAACAGTCCTTTCCTTCTAATCTATACAAAATACAATGGCATATATAACACAATTATGTGTAGTACAGTAGCAGATTTACATTGTGCCTGGCTCCAAAGTAATCAAGTAATTTTCATATTTTATTCATTTCCTGCCATGGAAGCCTGTCTTTCTTGTTTGCTTGCTGTATAAATTCAGGGATCCTTAGCACATCCCATTTGGGTGTTACACAAGCATATCCAAATAATTAGGACCTAAATACTTTTCCTCTTTCCTGACAACTTGTCTAAAAAGAGATAAAGGAGGCAGGTGAGACAGATGCCAAACCCAAGGAGAGTAACTTGCTATCCTGAAAACCAAGTTATTATTAAATTAAAAAAAAAATCATTTTTGGTGAAGAAAATACTCTTACACAAACGTTTTGATGAAGAGGTTTGTAAGATGAAACTATTTGCCAAAATACAAGACTAACGTGCATTTCCTTATAAACCAATTTATTTACTTCCTTTCATTATTACTTATCTTATATCCAAAGCCTAACTGAAGAAAAGCAGTTATTCTTTTTCACGGGGCAAGACATAATAAAATGAGCAATGCAAGCCAGATCTTCTAATTTAATCGTGGTCTACAAATCTGATTCTGATAGGAAAATGAGACTGCTATTTGCAAAAATCTCAACCACGCAACCAAAAGTAATCCAAAAATACAGTTAACCACCATTTGGTAAAGCCCACCAAATCATTTTCTAAATCTTGAATCCATTACTAGACATATTCAGATGATTCTAAGCCCCTTGAAGAGATTTCTTCATCTGTGAATTTGAGTCCTACCTTGATGGAGTCTCTGTCTATAGGCAAAACAGCAACAACACACGCAGATCACGTGGTGGGGAGAAGAAAAAAAGAAAAGTACTTGTTAGTTCACCTAAAATCACACATTTATCAAACCTGATCTCTGCTAAATAACAAGAGGCACAGATGACAACTTTGCAATAAAGTTAATTATTAATAGTACTTGATCAGATTCAAAAAGCGCCCATCTACCTTTGACACAAGTTCAGAAACCAAAGATGGATATTCCTATCATTCATGTTCCTTATCAACTTTCCCACTTATAAAAGTGTTTATAATTAAGCCTTAGCTCTGAACCACGGTATTAAGATAACCGATGACAAATATCACAGTGCTTCCAACATCAGAGATGGGAAATTTATTTTATGTGATAAGTATCATTTACCTAAGATTATCCTTCATGGTAATGACACCGCAACAGGAGTAGATATGAGGTTTTAATTATGAACCACACCCTTCCAACCAAAGAACCACCCAAGTGCTAAGTAAATTCCCACAAAGGAATGCTGGGAGAGACTTTTTCATTTGCCTTTCTGCCATTAACTAATAAAAATTATTAACAAGCACCATACAAGCATATGTCACATCAGAAGGTCTCTGCACCATCACCTACTTTAGTGGAGAAAACCAATCTAGAAGGAGCACAACTCGCCCTTTAATCAATTAGGTTGCATTAACAATTGTGTTCTTATCAGAAGAAATGAGTTAATTTCATGCTTCTAAACAGACTGGGTGAGAGAGGTAGTTAAACAGATTTCACTAAATTGAGCTGTACTTTTCTCAATTACTAGGACTACTGAAATTGTTTTCTTACCTGTGAGACTTACTGCACTATATAGGCTGATCTGATTTATAAATAATGATTCTGTCAAACTATAAAGTGAGCTTTAAATCAGTAAGTCTTTCACCAAAATAGATTCGGTCAAAATTAGCTATTAATGTCATTCACTATCTCAAACTCAGAGCTTCATGGGATTTCATTACTGATTTAGGGGAACATGGGAGGTAGCAAGGGATCAAAGGCAATAACCAGGAAACAGAACCCTCTGCCACTGGGAGTGCGTTAACTCTTGCCAACCACTAGGGTATCTATCATTTGGCAAAAGATGGCTTCCAATAATTAATTTACCTTCTGGTGGAAATCCTTTGTTTAGTCGCTGATAAAATCAAATCCAGAGACAGAATAAACAAAATGGCATCCAGAACCTACCTTCAGCAGCAGGCAGGTAGTATCAGATTGACATCCCGAGAGAATCACTCACCTCTTTGGTGATCATTGTCATGGTGCTTCTTCTCATCTTTAATTGGAAGATGGGACTGGCCTCCCAGGGCACTGGAGAGGGCCAGGAGGCCGGCACTGCTACCAATGGGTGGAATGGCAGGGGGCTGGAGCCCTGAAGGGTGTGGGGTCAGAGGCACCGGCAGACCATGTCCATGTGATAAATGCTGGGCCTGGAGTTGTTGCTGCTGTGAGAAATGAGACAAAGATATTGAACTTGTTCCCTTTATCTGCCCCTCCAAAAAACAGAGAGAAAAGAAGTGCAAAAAGATCATGGAAAACCCAGCATCCATGAAGGAAAGATATATATTTAAAGTGGGAGGACGGAGATGTAATGGAGAAATGCTCTTTTTAACTTAGATTCCGGGATTTTGCAATACACAGTAAATACTTAATTTTTAAGTAGTGAAATTATCTAACTTTTAATAGCTGAAATTCACATTTCTTTAATAAAGCGTCTTTATTTTGTTCTCCAAAACATAAGGCCTTGCTATCATACATTTCTAATCAAAACATATACGTGACTAACTGTTAAAGCAGTTATGTTGAACAAAAAAAAGCTGAAAATTGAGAAAATTAGTGTTAAACAGTTCTCCCAGAACCGCTGCACAGCATGCAGTGAGAGTTAATTTGAAAGAGAAAACCTGAATTAACAACCCAGAAAAGGAAACTGGTTGCAGCCACCGTTTTAAGCCCTTTAAGTGTCCTCAGCGGTACTTGAGCAAATTACTAAAGAAAATCTAATGTAGCAAGGCTTGGGTCCTCCTGTAGGCTTGCTCAATAATGCTGAAATAATTGGGCACTCTGTGCACATTTAGTGATGCTCGAATGAAAAGCTCGAGGCCTGCCCTTGTACTCTTCTCCAGCGGCCGCCTCTGTGTTGTGACAGGTTTATCTGAGTGGCACTGTGATGCATGCACCAGTAACTGTGCTGACAAGAGTTTCCAGTCATTTTTACCAGCACACTGGCAACACATGGAGAAAGCCCTCGAGAGGCTGAAATGGGAGTGCTTGACCTCAGCAGAGGCAGAATCACGATGCAGGCTGCATCAGGCTTGGCTGTGAGCAGGCCTTGCTGCCTCTTCCAGGGGGAGAGGAAAGCAGGGAGGTGACAGAAGGATGTGAGCATGTACCTCAACAGAAATCCCTTCAAATTGAGACCCTGCTTAAAAACAATCTTTGAAAACAAGTGGTGAGAAATTCTCTTTTGTAGTCATTATATTTCAATTAATGCCTTTAAACAAATCACTTTTCAGGCCCACCTTATGGTAGCCACAGTCTTTTCTATGATTTTCTAAGCAGGAGCTTAAAAAGCTATTTTTTAAAAAAATGTGTAGGGTAGCAAATTCTGCTCCCCTTCACTGGTAAGAAGGATCTTGAAATGCTTTTATTTTTCAAGAAAGTACATCAAAGAAAAAAGCAAGTATTTTTTCCTCCTCCCCAAATTACTTTTATCTCCTTCTTCTCCCTCTCTACATGTCTTCCTGTGTCTGACTATAAAAGCTGAAGTATAGCACTAATTATTAGCTCTTTTCTCCAATTGACCTGCACCTATTTCCTAGCTACATGCACTTAAAATATTGTGAATAAAACACAGTACTAACACTTATAAGGCACATTTACATACATCAAATGGAAAATCAGTGCAGTGATCTAGATACTCCACCAACCAAAGCTCCCCAAAGTCTTGCCAAAGCACTACCTAACTGGATAGTTCAAAATAATGTATTTTTAATCATTTGTGTGGCCAAAATCATGTTCGTAATTCTTTCAGTACTGTTATTTCATTGTAACCAAAAAGTATGAACACACAATCATATTTTCTAAATGTGCTGAAAATAACATCTATGAAGAAAACACGGCCTTCAGGTAAATATATGGCAAATTTATTTCAAGACCTTGTTCAACTGAAATTGCCAGAAAATTGCTCCAATTCTCTTTCTCCTCTAAGTTACCTAACACTTAGTGTGTACGGGTCGGGCACGTAGCTACTTTCTGTCTCAGATCAGAGTTCAACTGGCAAGGATTTATTAAGAGCCTGCATGTATGTCTCTCTTATCACCTTTCCGACACTCTAAAGTTTGTGAGAGTCTACGTGTGAAACAAACCCTAATTAACTGCAGGCACTGAGACATTCACATAATACCTGAGCAATTAAAAATATATATGACTATTTCTTTAAATACTAAAAAAAGAAGAAAATAACCCTCTGCCAAAAGCAGTACCCCTGGTATTTCACTTTTAGTTTTCTCTCACAGGACAAAAAGTAAGCACTAACAGCCTCATTTCTCCATCTGACCAGGAACTTTGTTCAAGGGAAGAAAATATACCCCTAGTAGGTCTGTTGCACATGCTATTCAACGTGAACACTTCTTGGGATCCCTACTTGAACTCTATTCTACCTTAAAATAGCTCTCACACTACCTTGTGCCTTAGAGGAAGGAGGGTCCCCCTTTTCCCTCCCGGACCTGCACAAGCTGCATCACATCCTCCCTGTTTCATTGCTCAGTCAATTCTCCATCTCTTTCCCATCCCCAGTTGTTCTGTCACTGATTTTGACCTTCTGTTTGCAAGCTTAATACCAGTGTCCCTAGCATTTTGAAATGAATCACCTATCCAGTGCCCAAAGAACTTGAGGTAGCATTTTTTCCAAGAAGAAAAAACATTATTTTATTAATCACTTTTTGTGTCCTCCACTGCCCCAAACATAGTGCCTTACACATAACTGGCACTTGATAAATGTTTAACTTTAATTAAAATCACCTTTTTTTGCCCTCTTCAGCTACTTCCCTGTATGTATATATAATGTATCCTTCTCTTCTTCCCACAGCCAAACTTGTTTAAAAACCAGAGTAAATTTGCTGTCTCCACTTAACAACACCACCACATACACACACACACCCTCACTCCTTAAGCCCCTGTAATCAGGTCCACCATTCTCATAAAATTGATGACCATTAAGTGTCGTATGGGAGACCCTGCTCGCTGCGCCATTTGTCGTGCGAGGCGGCCTGCAGGGTCTCTAGTCCCGCTCCCCATATAAGAACGCAGGATGTGGCTGGGCCAAAAAGGAACACCCAGGGAGCCATTGGTAGGGGAGTCATACCACTAGTCTCACTGGAGGCTGGAGTCACACGACCTGCAACCTGTCCTGCAACCTGCCGTCTGCTTCTCTGCCTGCCAACCAACCAACTCGACTCTCCACTCAACTCCCGACTCTACTCTCCAGTGCAGCTGCGGCAGTTATATCAGGGGCTAATTGGTAACAGCTGATGGTCAATTAGCCACAGCTGACGGCCATCCACTACCCGAACCAGCAACTTTCCACGTGAGGCCGAGAGCCTGGAAACTGCTCTCTGGGACTCTGTCCCCACAATTAAGAAAACACTATTTCAGTATTTCAGTTCTCTTTCTGACATATCTGCAACCATAGACAGCATATCCTCCTTGAAACTTTCCTCCAGCTGCTTCAGTAACACTGTAATTACCACAGTGTCTCTTTACCTCTCTGAAGCAGTCTGTTAGATTTCCTTCTTGGCTTTTTCTACAACTGCTCACTAAAGAGGAAGAGTCCTAACCATTTGTTTGCTCCTTACATGCTCCAGTACTCTGATCTAACTTCTTGCCAGACAATTCTACTTGGCAGTCCAGCATCACCTGAAAATGAAAAGGTTTAACACAAATCCTCTAAGTAACTTCCACTGGGTAAAGTTATCAGTCAACATCGATTTGTTTTCCATCTGTACTCCTATATCCAACATAATCACCGAATCCTATCAATGCTCAAATAATTTCTTATATTTCTACTGCCACCATATTAGATAGACCCTTATCACCCCATACTTTGATTACCACAAGTCTCCATTAGCTCATTTCCATCCCAATGAACCTATCCTGCATCACCACTGGCAATGTTTCCCCCCACCAAAAAGTCATGTCATCTCCCATCTCTTAGAACTACCTCTCCATTACTTATCTAAGTAGAATTCACCCATCCCAGCTCAGCTCATGTTTCACCTATTATGCCAAGACTTCTCCAAACATCCCACATGTCTACGATCTTACAGGACTTCCTGTATCATTCATTGGCATAGGTTGCCATGTAAAGGTACTGTTATTCATCTTTTTGTGACTAAGAAGACGTGACTTGCTAATGACATTGTAAGACTGTTGAACAAAGAGACCAGTCTCTGGCCTCTTTGCACCCTTGGCATCTAGAACACCACTATTTAGTCAGATGGCCACGTATTTAAAGCGTTTGATGAATTAAGTTTCTACTAAATATGAAGAGAGTTCCTTATATGCCCTTTACCTGGTTTCCATAAATGTTAACATCTTATATAACCACAGAATGTGTCAAAATTTAAAAATTAACATGGGTATATTACTATTAATCAAACTACAGACTTTATTCAGATTTCCTTAGTTTTTCTACTAATGTCACTTTTCTGTTCCAGGATGCCACATTGCATTTGGAGAGGTTCTATTTTTTTCACTTGTTATTATACCAAATTACAAAACCCTTTCAAAGATTTTATTAAATGGCAACATCCAAATTACAGTCAGATTGTTTAACAGAATATGCCTTGAATTTAGGTGACAAAAAAAAAGGAGAGAGCTACCATTAACCTATTTTACTAATCATCCATTATATATACACACCAAATATAAAACAAAAACAGTGTACTCACTAGTGAATCTTTTAGGAAAAAATAATTGTTATCAAGTGTTTAAAACAAAATTGTAAGATAAAATAAGAAAAGTTATGAAAGGGTATGATGAAAATGTAAGAGATAAACTGAAACACCGTAGTAGGTTTTAAAATGTTTACACCAATAAAACAGACTATTTGTACTTAGTGGTCATTTTTTGTAAGCTTCTTTGTAAGTTTACAGCTTAGAAACTATCCTAGCAGTGGAGTGGCAGATGACGAAGAATTGAGAATGACTTCTGATTAGTCAGTAAAACCAATGTAGTAGAGCTAATCTTTAAATAAAAACATGTCACCAACAACTCAAATGAACTTCACCCTTTCCTCTAGTTTAAAAAAAAATGGCATTGATTTATCAAATTTCAAATAATATTCAAGAATTCAATATAAGAAAAAATCTCTATCAACAGAGACAAACTCAAAGCCGACTCCCTGCAAAAGGAGTCAGGTCTCTGGATATTACGCAAGGAACTGAGAGTAGCATCACCTAATGGATTATCCCAGGACACAGGGAAAGCTTTCTGATGTTTCCCCACAGCTTTAATGCTGTCCTCTGATCTTTGCCCCATCTATGTTCATTACAGGGCACCTAATCTGCAAAGCTTTACTATTTTAATCTACAGTCACACTGAGAAACACAAAACCTTACTTTTTAAAGACAGAGGAAAGGAAATGCATATTAAGAGTATATACTTCAACACTGATTTGTTACTAAATAATTTAAGATAAATCACCACTCTAGATAATGATAAACCAGCAGCTGTAAAAAATGTTAACTTCAAAAGAAAAAAGGAAACTATCAAGCCAAAGAATCAAAGAGGACAGACTATAGTACCAATTAAAAATCAAAATAAAATACACTCTGTGTAACGATAACTGAGAAGCACCTACAGGTGCATATCTTCGAAAAATTCTTCTTACTCAGATTCCTAGGCCATTACTCAGATTCCTAGGCCTTATTTCATTAAAAAAAAAAAAAAAAAAAAAAAAAAAAAACACAAGAAAAGCTCTCCTATCTACACAAGAAAAGCTCTCCTATCTCAAACTACAATACTAAATAAAAATCCTTTTTTCTGTTCTCTTGACGGGCTACTCAAGAGAATAAACATTAAAATGGAGTGAACTTTAAACTTAGGCAAGTAAATGCTCCATTAAGGTAAATTAATTTTGAAAAATAGCCAGTAATGATTTCTGAAAATATACAGCAATGAGATGGTGGACATAGGCACAATTCTGTTAATAGCTTTTTACTGGAGTTTCTGTAACAAAGAGTTATTTCCTTGCAATTTCATGTTTGTAAAGGGGTAGAAAAAGGACCACTAGCAAATCAAATTTACAGGAAAAGTCTTTTAAAATGTCTTTCTGTCCTCAAAAACAGGAATTCTTTTTAATAGAATGTCCCCAACTACTTGACCACCAGGGCCTGACAGGCCAATGACCAAGCAGGAACAGGGTGAAGGGCAGAGCTGCAATCCACACATGTCCTTAGCAATTCTGGACAACTCTGTCCGACTGGAAACTGGGCAGAAGTTTTCTTTCCATTACCCTTCATTACTTGTACCGTGTTTCCCTGAAATAAGAGCTAACCAGAAAATAAGCCCTAGCATGATTTTTCAGGATGACATCTCTTGAACATAAGACCTAATGCATTCTTTTGGAGCAAAAATTAATATAAGACCCGGTCTTATTTTTGGGGATACACAGTACGCTATCAACAGCAGAAGAATCCTAAAAAAAACAAAACAAAACAAAACATCTTTTTTAGAAGCCATGACACCCAGTAGCAATGAGCACACTTAACGTCACATCTTGGTTTCTTTAAAAATAAAAGTGCAAGGTGAGCAAGGAAGCTATGTAGACTAATGGAGACTGAGAAATGGGACAACATGCCAATTTGAAGGGGTCCTCACTGACAAAACATGAGACATTTTGAGCACCATAAAGAATAACTAATAGATTGTAACACATTTTTTAAAAGTTTCCAAGAGTGGGGTCTATGGCACCCCAAGAAAACAGGTGGAGCTGTGAAGCATTCTGGAGCCAAGAACTAGAGAATGGCTCCCAAATACACAACCATTCTTCCAACCAGCTGGCCAAGCTGGGTGTACTGAGCATGAATGTGTGCCCAATCCAACCAGGAGATACCCTACTAGGAGAGGAGTGCGAGAGGGCCTAGGTTTTGTGAGGAGCCAGGAAAGAGGAGGCAACAGACTCTGAAATGGAGCAACAAGCACAGGGGGAGGGCCCAGGAACAGGCTGGTGTCTAGTCGTTGGACTGTGAAGATGCCCTTTAGTAAGGACACTGTCTGGGGGCTGGGCTGGGTCTGAGAAGTAAGATCCTGGACAGCATTCAGAGATGCATCAGAGTGAAGCTGCATCAGAGCTACCTGGCTGGAATCCTTACCACCTACGTGAGCAAGAGTCAATCACTTAACTTTTCCAGGTGTCAATGTCTTCATGTAAAAAGTGGGAACAGTTATAAACTCTACCTCTCCAAGGATGTGGGAAGAATTATAGGAGGTTGTGCACATAAAAAACCCTTAGCACAGTGCTTGGGTTAGCACAATAAATGGTGGCTGCTATTATTGGAAAAAGGTATCCAGAACTTTGTATCTCAGTCACACACACACAGGGTGAGGGGAAACAGAAAAAGCTCTTCTTTACAGAATAATGTTAATTTAAAAGGAAAAAGATTTTAAAATTTACCACTTCACTACTCCTAAAGTATTAATAGCATCGACAAATACTAAAACCGCTGGGTAAAAAGTTTTGGGGGAACAGGTTATCCACAGTGTAAAACCCCAGATTACCTAGCTTTGCCAATAATATGATACAACTGGAAATACACAACACCACGTAGGTAGTATTTTCACTAAAAATACTTAACCTGAATCTACATAAGAAAACAATCAAAAAAATCCAGATTGTGGGACATTCCACAAGACTGGCCTGGAATTTTCAAAATGCCAAAGTCACAAAGTAAAATGGTTTGGAGACAGTTTTACATTATAGACTAAAGAGACAGAAAAACAAAAGCATTTTTGAATGTGAGTCCTAGATTGGGGAGAAAATTCTATGAAGACAAAAGCGCCACTAAGGACATTTTGTGGGCACTTGGAGAAATATGAATATGAACTCTACATTGGATGTATGGATGTGTTCATTGTATCATGCTTATACAGGAAAACACCCTTGTTCATAGAAGATGCATGCTGATGAATCAAGGAGTGAAGTGTCATCATGACTGCCTCTTACTTTCAAGAAGTTCACCACAAAAGAAATGTATGTATGTTTGCGTGCATGTACACACAGAAAGATATCAAGCAAAAGTGACAGAATATTAACTGGTGAGTCTAAGTGATGAGTCCAGTGTTTTATTCTTCTTTCCACTTTCCTGTACTTGTGGGGTTGGGGAAAATAAGATGTGCCCTTCTAGCCAAAAAAACTGGGAGTTCTTAACAAGTATCTACCAAAAGCTAAACGTGAATATGTAGAAAGAAACAAGAAACAGGAAAACAAAGGAAGGAACTTTTCAAACTAAACTTATCTGTTAACTCATTCCTGGTGCCTTGAACCAGATTTACTACAGGGGAAAGACCTGCCTTGAGAGCTTCCCAGAAAGATGATCAGTGCAAGGATGTGTCTCGCAGTAAAACCACAGGTCTCTGTAGTCCTCAAGGTCCCTGGACTGGTGACAAGGGGAAGACAGGTGACAAGCCAAGAGAGCAAATCCCACGAGTCCTGTGCTGAGGAGTCCATTTCCTTAACTTGCAGTTTTACTTATGAAGTAGTAACAGCAAGAAAAGAAGGGGGAGGAGGGAAATCCAAAACATTTGATTTGTTATATTAACTTTCCCATCAGAGAGCCTATTAGAATTTTTTCTGAATTGGTCCAAAGTTTACTAGGAAAGGCTTTCTAAACAAGTAAATTAATAAAAAAACAATTTCCTGGAGGCTTGTTTAAACAATTTAAATAATTTTTTTCAGAGATTTGAACACATTATTCTACTGAAACCAATGCTTCTATTTTGTATCTTACTCATTCAAGTCACCACGTTAAGGGATCACGCTTAGAAAAACTTTTAGTTACTTCAGAGTACTTAAAAAAGTAAAGCTGCATTTAAAAAGCCTATCTACTTTAGGCTCTTCAGTAATCCTGCAATTGACCTTAGAACTTTAGAAGCAGAATGTACCTCAGACGACATCAAGATGAATTGCTTTCCAACATTTTCACTACAACTCATGTGTTGCCCAGGTGTGTGCATGCCCGTGTGTATCTGCATAAAATGCACATGTAAATGAAACAAAAGTTTGAGTCCAATCATCAATGGCCAATGATTGAATCAAGCATGCCTATCTAATAAAGCCTCATAAAAATCCAAAAGGACAGGGTTTAGAAAGCGTCCAAGTTGGTAAACACTTGGAAATTTAGGGAGCGTGGCACAATGGGGGGATAGCGAGCCCTTTCCCCATACCTTGCCCTCTCCCATCTCTTCCAACTGCCTGTTCCTTTTATAATAAACAGGTAATCGAGTAAGTAAAATGTTCCTCTGAGTTCTGGGAGCGGCTCTAGCAAATTAATCAAACCCAAGGAGGGGTGAGTGTTAGAAGCACAGACGACAACCTGGACTTGCAACTGGTGTATGAAGTGGGGGTGGGGGCACAGTCTTAGAGCACTGAGCCCTTAACCTATGTGATCCAATGCTATCTCCAGGTAGACAGTGTCAGAATTCAGTTAAACTATACAATACCCAGCTAGTATCAGAGAATTGCATGGTGGTGTGGCGGGAAAACCCCACATTGGAATTGGATGCCTAATTTTATAGGCCAACAGCAGCCTGTGTGAGGACCAAGATAAGGTCAGTGAAAGACTGTATCAGCATCAAGAATGGAGCACAAGCCCCCACCATCTAGTCCAGTGGTGTATAGCGGCTGCCCCATCAGGACCTTTCTTAACTAGGGACATCTTGCCATTAAAGGTAAGCACTCATCATAAGACTCAATAGAGAAAGCCACTCTGGGAAGTGAGCTTTGAACTGAAACCCGAAGAATCAGAGTACCACAGAGAGCTGGGAGAAGAGACTCAGAGATGAGAGAAAAGCAGTTGCAAAGGCCCAGAACAGAAAAGGCCCTGCAGTGACCAAAGAAGAAAAACGAAGTCTGGTAGGAACCCAGTGAGCAAGGGAAAAATGTGACAGACTGTAAATAATATGGGAATCAGATCATGGTTTTAGACTTTCATTGAAGAATACTAAGAGCTTTAAGTTGTGGCGAGTGTTTTTGGTTTTGTTTTGTTTTTTAAGGTGGACTTTTAATTTGTTCTTAACTGTTAATAAGCTGGAGCATAATTATTTGTTGGCTATATGTGCTATAAATACCTTCTCTGTTTCTGGCTTCCTTTTCATTTTCTTTAAGACAGCTTTTGATGAACAGATGTTTTTAATTTTAACTGAGTGATATTATCAATCATTTTTCTTATGGTTTGTTTGAGCTTTCTGTGACCCATTAAAGAAATCCCTTTCTACCCCAGGATAAAAAATTTTAAAAGATCTGTCTTTTTATGCTTTTCAGATTGACTTCTATACAAGATGAAACAGGCAGATCTAATTTCACTTTTTCCTCAAAAATAACCAACTATCCCCCTGGTAATATTCACTAGTGTCCATCTATTCCCCAACTGATATGCTTGCCCCTCTGACATACTGAGCGGATTTATTTGAGTACTTTATTCTATTTCATTGGCCTACGTAAAGAGTAGTAAGTCTTTGAGCTAGTGTATTATATAATTTAAAAAATTTTAATCGCCAGCATGCTGTGTGGAGACTGGATGTGAGAGTGGACAGATGAAATGAGTTTAAACCAAAAAATAGTGATAACTTGAGATTAGGGTTATAGCACTACAAGTTGCAAAGAGTTGAAGGAGTTAAGATAATTTGAACCAGCCCTAAAAAGACACAGTTATAGACAAAGAAGGGGGTGAGAATAACTGGAGGAATTCAGGATACCTTGTAAAGCTGAGGGTGAATTGGGTAAATGGCTGTACCATTTACTCAGATGGGGCAGAAGCGAGGAGGAATGGGTCTATAAATACAACTTTGTTTCATAATTTTTTTAATTAGTACTTTCTATAGAGCAGGTTTTAAGTTCATGGGTTTAACTTTAGACTAGTAAAGTTGTATGTTAAATGAAGACAAACAGAATGGAAAGAAATTAAGTCATACATAATCCTACCAGACGTTGGCCAAGTCTGTCCAGTATTCTTTCAATGCATATATAAGCATTTTTAAACAAAATGACATCATGCTATCTTGTAGTTTAAAATGTTTCTTCTTTTCCTATTTAGTGTGTATCAAAGAACACGTTCCCATATCCCTAAGTAATGAATGTTTTGACTACACCATTCATAATGCCTGCACAGTTCACGCCATTGTACAGATATATACTGTATGAGAGTTCACCTAAGTGGTCCTCAATCATTGGGTTAAAGTTTAGGTTGTTTCCAACTTTGATTTTCTTCCTTTGTATGTGTGTGTCTCTACCATTCTTCTGCAAGTTACAGAATGCCCAAATTAAAGAGGCCTAAATAACAGGAGTTTTTAATTCCTACATAAGTGGTTGGACAACTTGGCAGTACCTAGGCTCTGGGTTAACATCTCTGATTCTCATGGCCTCTCTCGTACCCCGTTTCTCTCATCACAAGATGGCTGCCACGGCTCCAAGCATTAACTCATATCCTCACACAGCCACGTTCAAATGCAGAAAAGTGGGTAATTCTCTCTTTATGTGTCTTTCTGTTAAGGAGAGAAGGTATCGCATTTCATCTCACGCTCCTGGACAGGGTCACATGCCCACAGCTCAGCTGTGAGGAAGGCTGGAAAGAGCACCTGGAATGTTTCAGCCTCTGTAAGAAGGAGGTCGGCTCTGCCAGCAAGAAGACATGCCCCCCCATCCCCCATCCCCCACCCCCAAAGCCTGCCTTGACACTTATCTTTGCTCAGAAGCCATTCTGGGGCTGTAAGCAGAAGGAAACCCAAAAGCAACCTCTGAGCTTTCAATCCAAGTAGACAGCAGCTTACACTGTTTTCCTCCCCTCAATAGTTTCTTCTCCCAGATATTACTTTGTGAAGAGCTCTGTCTGCAAATTGCTTTGGGTCAACCCAGAAACACTCTGGGGGAATAAAATAAAAATACAATGTGACCGTCCCTTTGCTTTGGGACCAGTGATTCTGCCCCTGTTGGTCACAGAAGACAACCTGGGCCAAGATAAACTCCACTTTTTTATGAATCTACCAAGGGGGAAAGTGTACGAGCATCAAAAAGGGCAGACCAGCTCCAGAGCTACCCTAGAAAGGGCTCAAAAATGTGCCATTTTTAGTTTTACTTAAAAGTCTTTTTTGGGAGTAGGGGAGGAAGGGGGTTTAGCTCTAACTCTTCCTTATTAGGTCAAATCACTATTTAAGGTTGCAATATTACTATATCCCATGAAGTTGTTATTCACAAGATGGAGAAATGGAAGTAGAGGAAAAGGCAATGAAATAATTTCAAAAACAGGACTCCCTGGAATATATTGGCAATGCCTATGGTTCTAACTTATTTATGTCCCTTGACTGGCAGCTGGTCAGGCCTTTTATTGTCGTCCTCTCCTAGTCCTTCCCCTTCCTCACCCACTGCTGCCTTCAATTAGCTTACCCTCACTTTTGCCTTCAATGGGTAACTGCTATCCCATTTGCCCTTGTACTTGGTTCATGACTTTATATAAACGTGATTTCCACACCTATGGATCTACCCCTTCCCTGAAACCATGAGCACCGCAGAGGCAGGGACCAGTTCTTAGTCATTGTTGTGTCCCAGACCTTTAAAGGATGCTTGTATGAACAGGAAACCAACAAAAGAACAAGTATTCTGAGGGAAATTTTACTTGTCTGTATTTTCTTTTGATATGACTGTAACGAGCTGCTTGGCTCCAGTTAATTCTTCTTAATATAAGCATATCCCAAGCAGTCATTACCATTAATTGTTAGTTAAAGCTGGAAAGTTTAATGTGGCTAACTTATTTTCCATACCTATGATGATATGAACAAAATGTAGCTTTGGTATTTGGTTTTGTTTTTTGTTTTTAACCTATCAATAGTTCAAGAAACATCCCCATCCCCTAGGCAATATTTAGAAACAAATTCAGTAAACCGCTGATTTCCAGGTTTCTGAACAATCGTCCGACAATGTCTCCTTATAATGTTACAGACAGCTTTTGGTCTATGTGTGTTCCACCAAATACTTTGTTATTTCTTATCTGGATCTTCATAGTTCTATCTTATAAGGCACAGACAGGCTCAAATATATTTTTGTGTCACGGGATCCTTTATGAATCCACGACCAAAATTTCTTCTCCAGGAAATGTACATATTCCCTACCTGACCCCTTCCCCTCCCATACACTTAATTTTGCAAACATTTCCGGGAGCTAATGGACAGCCTAATACCCAAGCATGAAATCTGAGAAGATCCATGGACCTAGGTTTAAAACATTTGCCTTGGTGTTTCTGACAACTTTTGATTTTTACACACAAGAGTAAGTTACAAACACACAGGAAGAAGCACAGTATGACATGAGTCAAGAGTATCCAAGCAATGTATGGAACTAATATAACTCAGATAATTTATGCTAACCAATTAATTAGTATGTGCATCAGGCATACCCAATTTCCAATTCCCTGTTGAGCTCTGGACACTAAACACTGGGCCATCATCTTAGTGGACAGGGATAAAGAAAGATGAACATGGAGTTGA